>NC_051425.1:32291336-32311241 GCF_015228065.2 Penaeus monodon | reverse complement strand
CTCGTCCTCTCTCTGCTCTCTCTCGTCTCTCTTCTCTCTCCTCTCCTCTCTCTCTCTCTCTCTCTCTCTCTCTTCTCTCCTCTCTTCTTCCTCTCTCTCTTCTCTCCATCTCTCTCTCTCTCTCTCTCTCCTCTCCTCTCTCTCTCTCTCTCTCTCTCCTTTCTCTCTCTCTCTCTCTCTCTCTCTCTCCTTTTCTCTCTCTCTCTCTCTCTCTCTCTCTCTCTCTCTCTCTCTCTCTCTCTCTCTCTCTCTCTCTCTCTCTCTCTTTTATTTTTCCCCTCGGCAGTGTCTCATATGCCAACCAATTACAGGTACAGAGGGACATCAGGACAGGGCTCCCCCCCCCCTATTCTTCATCGTCTCTAATTAAAAGCTCATTTTTTTCTTTTCTTTTTTTCTTTTCTCTTTCTTCTCACATTTTTTTCTCCGCGCTTCTCCCTCTGGGCTTTCTTAGGCGCTCCGAGCAACACCTTGAAACGAACGGAGAGTCTCGCTTCTCGCCACCTCTCCCTCCTCCCTCTTTATCCTTTCTCTTGCTCTTCCTCTTGTTTATCTTCTTCCTTCCTTCCTTTCCTTCCTTCTCCTGTGTTTTATTTTTTTGTGTGCGTGATTAGGCTTGATATATATACCTTATTATTTATTATTTGTTATTATTATTATTATTTTTAAGCCTGGGCTCATTTTTTTTCTCTTTTAATCCTCTTTGCTATCATCTATTTCTTCGTGTTTCACATCCTTCCCCTACTCCTTGATTCTATTACCCTTCCCTGCCCTCCCCCCCCCTCCTGTGTTTCCCTTTTCCTTTCACACTCCTCCTTCCCTCTTTTCTTCCACACTCCTCGTTCCCTCTTTTCTTCCTTTTCCTCCTCTCCTTTTCTCCTCACTTCTCTCTTCCTCTCCCTACCCCGTACTACGCATGTATGGTAGCATCTGTTGCCGCCCCCTGACCCCTGACCCCTGACCCCTGACCCCTTTCATTTACCCGACCCTTCTCTCCCTCCCCACCCCCTCCCTCCACATCACAACCCCCCCACTACCCCTACATGCCCCCTACCCCTCCCCCCACCCAGACACCCTACCCCTCCCCCACCCAGACACCCTACCCCTCCCCCACCCACCCGCTTCCATCCGATTTTCCACGCGTTGTTGCTGATTAAGTTTCCATTTCGCGAGGGAAAGCCGCAGAGAGCGCGCAGGGGGGGGGGCTTGGGGGGGGCAGGCGTGGTGTGGAGGTGGGTCGGGGGGGGCGGGAAGGAGTAGGGAGAGGGTTCGAGTGGGCTGGAGGGTGGGTGGAAGGGAGAAAGGGAGAGAAGGGGGTTCTAGAATATGATATCATCGTCTTGCTGATGCAGCCGCCTTGTCCCTCTCTCCCTCCTCCTCCCTCCTTTTCCTCTCCCTTTTCTTCAGCATTTTCTTTTTCCTGCTTATTTAGTAGCAATTACCACCTTGAATATCATCTGAAACTTGTACAGACTGAGAGATTCATGTGTGTATTAAAAAAAAAAAAAAAAAAAAAAAAAAAAAAAAAAAAAAAAAAAAAAATATATATATATATATATATTATATATATATTATATATATATATGTGTGTGTGTGTGTGTGTGTGTGTGTGTGTGTGTGTGTGTGTGTGTGTGTGTGTGTTAGGTTTTCATTTTCTGTTTTTGTGTGTGTGTAAATTGTTAAATCATAGACGACACGGGGGGAAGAGAAAAGACTTACATCCAATTAGTCATTTTCGAATACGTTAGGCATTTTTTTTTATCATGCCGCATGAAGGACACCGAGAAAGAAAACGAGCAGTTTTAGTGAGGGGGACTATTTTGTTATATATTTTTTATATCATGATAAGTGGAAGACTGTTGAATACTCATATATTTAGAGGGAGGATTTATATTGTAATTTTTATGTCATGATACATGGGTGACAAAGGAAGATGAATACATCTATACTAAGAAAGTTTTTTATTTTTATATGTCAGAAAAGTCAGTTATATGGAGAGAGGGAGGGGAAGGAGAGGGAGAGAAGGAGGGAGAGGGAGAGGGAGAGAGAGGGAGAGGGAGAGAGAGGAGGGAGAGAGAGAGAGGGAGAGGGAGAGGGGGAGGGGGAGAGGAGAGAGAGAGAGAGAGAGAGAGAGAGAGAGGGGCTGAGGGGACAGACAGACAGACAGACAGACAGACAGACAGACAGACAGACAGAGACAGAGAGAAAGGCCGACAGAGAGAGAGAGAAACTATTATATAAATATTTCTTGTGATACACGGAGGAGGTTAATATTGGCCGTGGAACGTTGCCAATATAAGCGTAGCGGCCTCGTATTCGTTAACGCCTGCTCAAGTACAAATAAAGGAGAGAGAGAGTCAGAAGATGCCATTATTGTGACCCTGTTTGAGACGGTGAGATATTGGCACTCGGGGAACTTTGGGGGGGGGGAGATGGGAGAGCGAGAAGGGGAGGGAAGCGGGGGAGGGGAGGTAGGGGTGAGGGGCGAAGAAGGGGAAAGGGGGAGATGGGGAGGAAAGATGAGGGGAAAGAGGAAAAGGGAACAGTAGATAGAAAAAAGAAAGAGAGAGAGAGTGAGAATGGAATGAAAGACTGTGAGAAGGAATAGGAGAAATGGGGAATGGATTAAAACAGAGAGCGTACATAAACAGAGAGAGAAAATATAAAGACAGAGAGAATAAAAATTAAAAGTTTGAGAGAGAAAACATAGAGAAAGAGAATAGAAATATAGAGACGAAGAGAAAGAAAAATATATAAACGAAAGAAAAAAAAGAGTAGAGAGACATAGAGAGAGAAAAAAGGAGAAAAAGTAAGGAACCAGCAAGACAAGAAAGAAAGAGAGAAAGAAAGAAAATGAAAAGGAAAGAGAGAAAGAGCAATATCGGAGAGGAGCGTAGGGGGCGGTGGGCGTGTGCCGTTGGGCGTGGAGTGATGACAAAGGCATTGCGGGAGGGTGGGTGGGGGGGGTGAAGGAAGGGGGGAAGGGGATCAGAGGGGATTATGGTAACAAGATTTCGGATCGTAAGTGCAATTATGAAGAAATTGTGTGTACATTTTTGAAATTAGATTGCGCCTTTTTTGTTGGTATTTTTTTTCTCTTGTCTGTAATACCTGTTTTTTTTCTCACTTTTAATCTCTCTCTCTTTCTCTGTTTTACACACACACACACATACACACACACACACACACACACACACACACACACACACACACACACACACACACACACACACACACACACACACACACACACACACACACACACACACACACACACACACACGTATACATACACACACACACACACACGTATACATACAAACATACAAACATACATACATACATACATATAATTTCTCCCCTTTTCTGTTCTTTCTCCTCCTGTCTCTTCGCCTTCCGTTCCGTCATCACCTCCGCAGTGCCACCCAGAACCAGCAGTGCCAGCCCGATCGGCCGTTAGTGCCAGCGCAGCGACATTGCAACCGCCACTTGCAGGAGGAGAAGGGGAGGGGGAGGGGGGCACGCAGCCCGCCGCCATCGGATCCCGACCTTCTTGCAAAATTGCAATGTTTACTCTTGATGGTTTTAACGTGTGACAAGAATTTTTTTTTTTTTTTCATTCTTTTTTATTTAAGGGGTTTTAGTATGGTAAAGCGTCCCTCTTGTTGAGACATTAGCATTTTACGACGGGTCGTTAAAACCCCACCTTGGCGCGGAGGGGTTGGGGCGGGTATTTCTGTCCGAAAAGGAGGGGAGGGAGGGGGAGGGTTGGGGTTGGAGTTGGGGAAGAAGAACAGGAAGAATTAGGGGTAAGATAAGAGGAAAAAGGAGGATAAGGAGTAGGGGGAGGGGAAGAAAAAGGGGAAGAGGCAGGGGATGGGGAGGAGGAAGAGAGAAGAGGAGAGGTATGCGTTGGAGATGGGGAAGGGGAAGGCTACGGGAGAGAGAAAGGGGTAGGCAGAGGGGCAGGAGTGGCAGGAGGGGGGGAGGGGAAGCAGGGCATGGGGTGGTAGGCTCGTATTTTGACGTCCGGATATTCCGTGGCTCTCTTGATCTGCCTCTTGACGCCGCCTCCTCTGGCATTCTGGCTGTCGAAATGGCTTTCTTTCTACCTTTGTCTCGCGTTTCTCTCCTCCTAACTCCTATTCTTCGCCCCCAGTATCTCTTCCTTTTTTTTTCCTCCTTCCTCTGCTTGTCCCTCTTCCATCCTTCTCTCTTTTCCTTCCCCTCTTCCTTCTTTCTTCCTCTCCCTTTCCCTGCATCGTCTTGCCATCTCCCCCCTTTTCCTCCACTTCTCCCTCCCCTTCTCCCTTTCCTTCTTCCCCCTCTTCCTCCTCCCCCTCTTCCTCCTCCCCCTCTTCCTCCTCCCCCTCCTCCTCCTCCCCCTCTTCCTCCCCCCTTCCTCCCCCTCTTCCTCCCCCCTTCCTCCCCCCCCTTCCTCCCCATCCATTCCCTTTATATTCATGTCCCTATCCATCTCCTTGCATTGGCCATCCGTTATCACTCGAAAGGCCTGGGACGATAGACGACGCCTTTGGCCGGCATCCGGAGCAGGGGGAGGAGGGGGGGGGAGAAAGGGGAAGGTAGAGGTAGGGGAAGAGGAAGTGGAGGTGGAGAAGAAGAAGAAGGAGGAGGAGAAGAAGAAGAAGAAGAAGAAGAAGAAGAAGAAGAAGGTGGAGGGGAAGAGGAGAAGCAGAAGGAGAAGGGTGGGAAAGGAAAGGGGAGAAGCAAGTAGAGGAGGTAGTGGAAGTGGTGCCGTAAGAGTAAAAGGAAGAAGTAGAAAGGGAAAAGACGGGGGAGAGGAGAGAAAGAAACTGGATTAAGAAAAAGAAACAGAAAATTAGAAGGAAGAAAGCGAGAAGAAAATAAAGAAAATTAAGAAAGAAGTAAAGGAAGAGAGAAAAAGAAAACGAACGAGGATAAGGAGAAAGAGAAAGAACAAGAAAGGGGAGGCAGAGGAGACGGCGTCGTGAGAAAGTTCGCCTGTCTTGAGGCTCCTTCTTGTTCTCCTTTTCCGCTTGGCTTGGCTCCGCGATTAGCTTCCCCTTCCCCCCCCACTCCCCTTCCCCCCCCCACTCCCCTTTCCCCTTCATCCTGTGTCCTTTCCTTGCTTCCCACCCTTCCTCCCCTCTCCTTATTTTTCACCCTCTTTCTTCCGTCTTCTGCTCTCCCCTCTCCCCTCTCTCCTCCACCCTTTCCCCTCTCCTACCCTCTCTATCCTCCATCCTCTCCCCTCCTTCTCCCCCCCTCCCCCCTCTACTTAACTCCATCGAAGGGCAGAGTGTTACGCCTTCTCCCTCCAACCCTAAAAATGCGTTTTTATCGCCTGTAACGAACGTCTTAAACGCAGACGAAGACACGGCCGAGGAAGCGTAATGCGCGTTGAACGTAGTGTCGTGTGTGTGTGTGTGTGTGTGTGTGTGTGTGTGTGTGTGTGTGTGTGTGTGTGTGTGTGTGTGTGTGTGTGTGTGTGTGTGTGTGTGTGTGTGTGTGTGTGTGTGTGTGTGTGATGTGTGATGTGTGATGTGTGATGTGTGATGTGTGATGTGTGATGTGTGATGTGTGTGATGTGTGTGATGTGTGCGCGTTTTCTTCTGTTCACTTCCATTAAATTCAGTATTGTTGAAGCTGAGAAAAACAAAAACAAAATATAAATGAACCATGGCTAGGAATAATCAAAATGAACGAAATGATATGAATAATTACATATAACGAAGTCAGAAGAGAGAGAGAGAGAGAGAGAGAGAGAGAGAGAGAGAGAGAGAGAGAGAGAGAGAGAGAGAGAGAGAGAGAGAGAGAGAGAGAGGTAAAAAATAGGAAGGGGAAGCCAGCCCTGCACGAGAATTATATTGACAATCACGATTGCCTTTGATTGGTAATGATTGTCTGCAGATTGGGCAGATTTGTTCCTCAATTTAGAGATGAGGGTGGCCTGGGAACTCGGGGGGGGGGGGTGAAAAAAGGAAATCTCTCTCTGTTTTCTCTACATCTCTTTTTCTTCCAGTCTGTCACTTTCTTACTCTTTATCTGTCTCCTTTTATCTCCCTCTAACTCATACGCTCTCTCATTCTCGCATTCTTCCTTTATTCCTCTCTCTCTCTCTTTCTCTCTCTTTCCTTTTCTCTCTCTCTCTCTCTCTCTCTCTCTCTCTCTCTCTCTCTCTCTCTCTCTCTCTCTCTCTCTCTCTCTCTCTCTCTCTCTTCTCTCTCTCTCTCTCTCTCTCTCTCTCTCTCTCATTCTCTCCCTCTTCCTGTCACTCTTGCTCTCCGCCTCGATATACTTCGGTGCGCCTTGATAAGCGGACTGATATAGATTGGCAGATAAGCAGACCGGGGCAGAGCGGCGACGAGGGAAAGCGGAGAGACGCGAGGGGGGTAGAAAAGTAATGGAATCAGATGAATAGGAAATGAAGGAGGAGGGGAGAGGGGGGGCCAGGGGTGGGAAGGGCGTAAGGAGAGGGAGGAGGGGGGGCAGGGGGGAAGGGCGTAAGGAGAGGGAGGAGGGGGTGGGTGGGAGGAAAAGGGTGGGTGGGTTGTAGGGAGCATAGATTAAGGTGAGGAATGAGAGTATGATGATGAAGGTGGAAAGAGGAGGAATGGATGATTAGAGGGTTTGGGTTCAGAGGATAGAGGAGGAGGAGGAGGAGGAGGAGAAGGAGAAGGAGAAGGAGAAGGAGAAGGAGAAGGAGAAGGAGAAGGAGAAGGAGAAGGAGAAGGAGGAGGAGAGGGAGGAGGAGGAGGAGGAGGAGGAGGAGGAGAAGGAGAATAAGAAGAAGTAGGTGAAGGGAAAATGATGGATAAAGGAAGGAGGAAAAGTAGAACGACGACAAATGGAAGATATGAGAAAGGAGGGATAGATGAAGTACAGAGAGAAAATTGACATCGTCAGAATATGGCCCAAAAGTGGAAGTCATTTAATCCGTTGGTGATTCGGTGTCTACCCATATCCCCCTCCCCCTCCTCTCCCTCCCCCTCCTCCCCCACCTCTCCCTTCTCCCTCTCCTCCCCATCCCATCCTCCTCCTCCTCTCCCTCCTTCTCCACCCCTCCCTCTCCTCTCCCCCTCCTCCCCCTCCTCTCCCTCCCCTAACACAAAAAAGAAAAGGAAAAAATATGGAACCGGGGAAATATGTATTTAATGAAACCAGGGAGGCATAAATAGAATTAAAGAGTTTGGGGAGCATCGGTTGATATTGCCTATACCCGTGTCTCTCTCTATTTATATCTCTCTGTTTATATTTCTCTGCTTATATATTTTGCTCTGTATATTTATATGTGTCTTTATTTCTTTATCTTTATATTTTTCGGTTTATCATTCTCTCACTCTCACTCTCACTCTCACTCACTCACTCACTCACTCACTCACTCACTCACTCACTCACTCACTCACTCACTCACTCACTCACTCACTCACTCACTCACTCACTCACTCACTCACTCATTCATTCTATCTATCTCTCTATCTATCTATCACTTTTTTGCCTCCCTCCTCAATTCAGTCGCTATCTGTCTCTCCCATCTCTTATATCCATCTCTCACTCTATCTATCTTTCTATTTATCTATCTACGCTCTCGCTTATCCTCCCTCTCCCCCCCCCCCGCCCGTATCCCCCTCCTCTGCTCTTCTTCGAGTTTATTCATTTGTCCGAGTGAGAGGTAGACGCGGTTTTTTCCCCCCCCCCCCCCTTTTTTTTTCCCCCCCCCCCCCTTTTTTTTTTAACCCCCTTTCCTTTTTTAAAAGGGGGGGGGGGGGGGGGGGGCCCCCCCCCCCCCGGAAAAGGAAAGGGGGGAAAAAGGGGAGAGAAAAGAGAAGAAAAAGGGGGAAAAAAGAGAAGAAAAGGGAAGGGGAAAATTTGATGAAAAGGAAAGGAAAATTTTTAAAGGGGAGGGGCCCCCAAATTTTTTTTTTTTTTGAACCCCTTTTTTTTAAAAATTTTTTTTTTTACAAAAAAAAAAGAAAAAATTTAAACCCGGGGAAATATGGAAAAAAGGGAAAAATTTAAAAGTTTTGGGGGATCGGTGTTTCCAAAACCCTCCCCTCTTTTTTCCCCTCCTTTTTTTTTTCTCTTTTTTATTTCTTTTTTTTTTACAATTTTTCTTTTCTTCTCCCCTCCTCTCCTCTCCCCCTCCACTCCTCCCCCCCCTACCAATATACCTAAAAAATTATTTATTTAACCAAAATATACAAAATTTCCCATCATATTCCTCCCCTCCTCTTTTCTATTATTCTCTTCTTTTAATTTTTTCCTCCTCCTATTATTTTGCCCCCCATTTTATATATTCTTTATTTCTTTTATTTTTTTTTCGTTTTCCCTTTTTCCTCCCTCTCCCCCCCCCCCCCCATCCCCCTCCTCCCCCTTTTTTCATTTTTCATTTTCCATAATAACCACTCCCCCCCCCTTTTTATAAACCCAACTTCTTCCTTTTTTCCCCCCAAAAAGGGGTAGTTTTCTCTAATTTTCCTTTTTATTTTTAATTTTTTCGTTGTTTTCCTTCGGAATTTTCTTTTTTTTTATTTTTCATTTTTGAGGGAGAGCCCTTTTTTTCCTTTCGGTTTTTTTTCCCTTCCCCCCCCCCCCATTTTTAAAAAGGGGCGGGAAGTTTTTTTCCTTTTTTCCCCCAGGGGAAAGGGGGAGAGGGGGGGGGAGAAGTTTTTAACTTTTTTTTGAAAAATGGGGGGAGGGAGGGGAAAAGCAAAGATTTTTTTTTTTTTTTTCAAATTTTTTTTTTTTTGTTTTTTTTTATTTGTGTTGGTTGAGAAGGGGGGGAAACAGGGGGGGGGGATTTTTTGTTTTTTTTTTTTTTTTCCCTTTTTTTTTTTTTTTTTTTTTTTTTCCTTTTCCTCTTCCCCCCTTCTCCTCTTTCTTTTTTCCTTTCCCTTTTTTTTTTTTTTTTTTTTTTTTTTTTTTTTTTTTCTTTTTCTTTCTTTCTTTCCTCTCTTTCTTCTTTTTCCCCCCCCCTTTTTATTTTTTTTTTTTCTCTCTTCCTCCCCTTCTCGGGGCTTTTTTTTTTTTTTTTTCTTTTCCTTTTTTTCCCTTTTTCTTTTTTTTCCTTCTTTTTTTTTTTTTTTTTTTTTCTTTTTTTTTTCTTTCTCTTTTCTTTTGTATCTTCCTTTCCTTCTCTCTTCTCTCTCCCTTTCCCCCTCTTCTCTTTTCCCTCTTCCCCCTTTCTTTTCTCCCTCTCTCTCTTCTCTCTCTCCCCTTTTCCCCCCCCCCCCCTCCCTCCCCCCCCCCCTCTCTCTTTCTCTCTCTTTCTCTCCCTCCCTTCTCTCTCTTCTTTCTTCTCTCTCTTTTCTTTCTTTCTCTCTCTTTTCCCTTTTTTCCTCTCTTCTTCTTCATCTCTCTCTCTTCTCCCCCTTCCCTCTCTCTCCTCTCTTCTCTCTCTCTCTCTCTCTCTCTTTTCCCCTCTTCTTCTCTCCTTTTCCCTCCCCCCCCCTCCCTCCTTCCCTCCCCCCCTCCCTCTCCCCCCCTTTCCTCTTCTCCCACCCCTTTTTGATCGAAAAATTTCCCTTATTGAAAAAAGGGGAAAATGAAAATAGGGAAAAAATCGAGACAGCCTAGTTTGTCCCCCGTGATGCATATTCATTTAGAGTTTTCACCCCGCGCGGGAAAAATTTGTTAGGTTTTTAAATATAAGCGGCGGCAGTTTTTTTATTTTATTTTTATTTTTTCTTGAGGAGAGAGAGAGAGGAGAGAGAAGAGAGGGAGAAGAGAGAGAAGAGAGGAGAGAGAGAGGAGAGAGAGAAAAGGGGAGAGAGGGGGGAGAGAAGGGGGGGAAGGAACAACAACCGACAACAGACAACATCGGGAAAAAGGGAAAAAGAGGAAGAGAAAAGAGCGAGGGAGGGTTTTTAAAACCCCCTTTTTTCCATCAAAGAATTCTTAGCACGACTATGCAGGAAGCAGAAAAAGTTTACATGAAATAAATGTCAGAAACGTTTTCCATGCACTAAGAAATGGACGTAGACATGCCCAGACAGACTCGAAGGGAAAAAATAACAACAGGAAACCACAGATAACAAAGGCGTAATTAATATAATCATCCCGGTTGTTTGTGCGTTTGTTTGTTTGGATGAGGTCAGAGACGGAGCTTACCCCGACCTTGTCCCCTACCCTGGCCTTTGACCTGACCTGGACGCGAGAAGGTCACAAACACATACACGCACGTACGCACACACGCACATACGCACACACGCACGTACGCACACACGAAACGACGCCGCACGCACGCACCACCACACACACCCCACCACAACACACCCCCACCCCCACCAAACACACACACACACACAACACACACACACACAAACACACCACACACACACACACACCCACACACCAAACACCACACACACCCCCACCCCACCCCACCCCCCCCGTAAATCACTCACCACTCACTCCCACCACTCACTCATCCTCTCTCTCTCTCCCCCCAAATACGTTGTATATTCGTCTCCACTTGTTATTGGTACCTTCTCTTGCACGAAACCCAAAAAAATTTCCTATCAGAAAGGGACGATAGACGAAACAAGCATCAGGATTGAAAAGAAATGGAAGAGAGAGCGAAATAGAGATGGAGAACAAGAGAGAGAGAGAGAATAAGACAAAGAGACAGAGACGCAGTAAGAGGGAGAAAGGCGCCGGGGATGAAAGAGGAAGAGAAAAGGAGAGGTAGAAAAAGAAGAACCGGGAATTAGAACAAGGCTTAAGAAAATGTAGATAACGTTCGGTGCTGACAATCAGGAGGGCCCCGTGCGTTCGGTTTGCTTGCAGACAATCAGGGAAAGACGAAAAACTGGTCGGGTTGACGCTGTCTTGGCCCGCGCTCTCGGGGCCTGTCAGAGAATCGGGGAAAACCTTATTGTGTTTCCGAGTTTGGGGAATGGTGGAGGCGGAGGGGGGTTGGGTGGGGGGGGGGGTGGGGGGGGAAAAGGGAAGGGGGGTGGTGGGGAGGGGGGGGAAAAGGGGGGTGGGGAGTGGGGGGGGGGAAAAAGGGGGTTGTGGTGGAGGGGGAGGGGGTGGTAGAAGTGAAGTGGGTGGTGGAGATGGGGGAGGAGGGTGGTGGGATGGAGGAGGAGAAAGGGGAGAAGGTGGTGGAGGAGGGGAGGGTGTAGAAGCGAAGTCGGTGATGAAGGCGGGGGGGTTAGAAAGGAAGGAGGGGAAAAGGCGGGGGGGGGGCGGAGGAGGAATGAGGGGAAAATTTGGAAAGGCGAGGGAAGGGGGAAAAGAGTTCTGGAGGGGAAAGGGGCAGAAGGGGAGGATGGGGAGCGGGTGCTGACGGGGGATGGGGGAGAGACGCGAGGAGGTTTTGGTGGGGGGTGGGGGGCGAGAGTGGAGGAAAGTGGACGAAAGAGGAGGCGGAGGAGGAAGGGGACTGAGGCACCGAAATCAGAAGAGGAAGATATTGAGAGAGTAAGCGATAAGGGGACGGGGAATATATAGCCGGAGTTTGAGTGGTTCCCTGTGTCCCCCTTTCGGACTTGGGATAAACTTTGCGATTGAGGGAGACGGCTATTCCCCGTGGGGCGGTCATAAGCCGATATTTCCCCCGCAACTCATCTTCTTTTTTCCCCTCCCCTCCCCTGGCCCCTTTTTTGCCCTCCTTTTTATTTTTTCTTTCCCTTATTTTTAATTTTTCCCCCTTTTCTCTCTCCACCTTCTTCTTCTTTCCCCCTTTTGTCCCATGCCTTTTCCCCCCTCCCCCCTTTCCCCTTCTTTCGCCCTCGGGCCCCCCCCGCCCCTCCTTTTCCCCTCTTCCCTTCCCCCTCCCCCTCCCCCCCCCCCCCTTCCCTTTCCCCCCCCCCCCCCTTTCCTTTCCCCCCCCCCTTTTCCCCCCCCACACTCCCCCCCCTTTTTTACTAATCCTTTTCCCCCAGGCCCCCCTCCCCACCCCCCCCCCTTTTCCAAACCCCCCCCCCTCCACGCTCTCCCCGCCCCCCCCCTTTCCCCCGCCTCCAGCCCCTCCAAGCCCCTTTCCCCCCCCACGCCCCCAAAGCCCCCCCAGCCCCTCCCCCCTCCAGCCCCTCCCCCCCAAAGCCCCCCACCCCTCCAAGCCCTCCACGCCTCCAGCCCCCTTTCCCCCCAGCCCCTCACCCCTCCACGCCCCTCCCGCTCTCCCGCCCCTCCACCTTTAAAACCCCCCCGGCCCCCCCCCCCACCACCCCCCCCCCTCCCAAACCCCCCCCCCTCCACGCCCCCCCTCCCGCCCCCCAAAACCCCCCCACGGGGGCCCCCCCCCCCCTCCAACCCCCACGGGCCCCTTTGGGCCGCTGGGGAAATCGGGGAAATTTTTTTTTTTTCTTAAAAATTTCGGCTTAGGGTTGGGTTTTTGGGGGTTTATTGGTTTTTTTTTTTCTTCTTTTTTCTTTTTTTTTCCTTTTTTTTTTTATTTTTTTTTAAATTAAATTGGGCCTTTTTTCTTTCCTTTTTCTCTTTTTTCCCCCTCCCCTCTTTCTTTTCCCCTTTCTTTTCCTCTCCTCCTTTTCCTCCTCTTTCCCCTCAATCCTTCTCCCCTCTCTCTCCCCTCCTCCTTCCCTTCCCTCCTCTCCCTTCTCTCCCCCTTTCTTCTCTCTGTCTCCCCCCTGTCTCCTTTCCTTCTTCTCTCTCCTCTCTCTTTCCCTCTCTCCCTCTCTTTCTCCTCCTTTTCCTTTTTCCCTTTTTCTCTCTCTCCTCCTCCTTTCCCCCTCCTCCCTTTTCTCTCTCTCCTCTCTCTCCCCTCTTCTTTTTCTTCTCTTTCTCATCCCTTTTCCTCCTTTTTTCTCTTTCCCCCCTTTTTTTCTTCTCTCCTCTCCTTGGGGTTTTTCTCTCTCCCTCTCTTCTCGTCTCTCCTTTTCCCCCTTTCGTCTCTTTCTGTCCCCCCCGTCTCTCTTCTCTCTCTCTTTTTCTCTTTCTTGGCTCTCTCTTTTCTGCTCTTCTCTGGCCGTTCCCTTTCTTTCCCCTCTCTCCCTTCTATCTCTCCTCTCTCTCCCCTCCCCTCTCTCCTCCCCCTCCTTCTCGGGGGGGTTTCCCCCTCTTCTCTCTCTCTCTTTCCCCTCCTCTTTTCCCCTCTCCTCTGTCCTCTCTTTCTCTTTCTCTCTTCTTCTTTTTCTTTCTCTTTCCTCCCCTCTTTCCCCTCTCTCTTTCTATCTCTTTTTCTCTTTCTTTTTTTCTCTCTTTTGCTTTCTCTCTCTTTCCTCTCTCTCCTCTCTTTCCTCCTCTTCCTCTTTTTCTCCCCTTCCCTCTCTCTCTTTTCTCTGTCTCCCTCCTCCTTCTCTCCCTCTCTTTTTCTCCTCTTTTTCTCTCTTCTCTTTTCCCCTCTCCTCTCCCTCTCCTCTCTCTCCCCTCCCCCCCTCCCTCCCCCCTTTCTTCTTCCCCAAATTTGTCTGCTTTTTTCCCCCTTTCCCCCTTTTTCCCCACCCCCCGGGGGGTTGGGCCCTTTCTTCGGTTCTTTCTTTTTCTTCTCTTTTTTTAAAAATCGTTTTCTGGGGGGTTTCGTTATCTCTTTTTTTTTTTTTTTGGGGGTTTTTTTTTTTTTTTTTTTTGTTTTTTGGGGGGGTTTTTTGTTTTTTTTTTGTTTTGGGGTTTTGGTTGGGGTTTTGGGTTGTTTTGTGTGTTGGTTTTTGTTTTTTTGTGGGGTAAGGGGTTTTTTGGTTTTGTTATAGGCTTATTTTTTGTTAATGTACTGTTGTGGGGGGGATTTTTTTTTTTTTTTTTTTGGGGTTTGTTTTTTTGTTTTTTGTTTTGGGTTTTTGGTTTTTTTTTTTTTTTTTTTTTGTTTTTCCCCCCCTTTTTTTTTTTTTGGTATTTTTAAGAAAAGTAATTTTTTTTTTTTTTTAAAAACCCCCACCCAATTTTTTTCAAAACGAAGGTTTTTTTCCCATTTATTGTTTTTTTTGTAAAACCCCCCCCCCATTTGCTTTTTTTTAAAAAAAAAAAAATTTTTCCCCCAGGTTTTTTTTAAGGGAGAATTTGGGGGGGTTTTTTGGTTTGCCCCCCCTTTTTTTTTTGGGGGGAAAAAAAAGGTTTTTTTTTAAAAAATTTTTTTTCCAAAACAAACTTTTTTTTTACCTTTCCCCCCCTTCCAAAAAACCCTTATTTATTTTCCTTTTTGTGGTGTGTGTGGTTTTTGTGTGTGTTTGTGTGTGTGTGTGTGTGTGTGTGTTTGTGTGTGTACGCACGAGTATGCATGTGTGTGTATACGAGTGGGTATGTGTGTGTACATGTGTGCGTGTGGAGCGGGAGTATTGTTTATATTTTTAGTGCGTGTGTATATGTGCGTCTTTCCTTAGCTTTTAAGAGACTGTAATAACATTGTGTATTTCTCCCATCCAGGATTTGTCAAATAACGTGAGTGTAAATAAGCTAAACTACTGTAACTCGCTTTTGTATATAACTTTAAAAAATTACGTTTTATAACCGTTTGTGTCTGTCCCCCCCCTCCCCCCCTTAACGTGTACTTTGTCGAGTAATTAACTTGTAACATTTATAACACCCCCCCCCCCATTACCAACAACGAGGCTAACCCCACTAGTGTTGTGTCACCCCCCCCCCCCCTATGCTTAACACTCCCCCATGGTCCATTTTTTCAAGAGACAAATGTAGATTTGCTTTTTTTTGTTTTTTAAGTGTTATTAAAAAACTTTCCTTTCCACTCATATCTGTTATCTTATCTCTTTCAGCACCAATTCCCGACAGTGGTTAGTAACTTTCCATTATGATTATTATGTCTGTTGCTATTAATGATAGTTGTTATCGTAAAATGTAGTAGTTCGTATCTGTGTATGTAAACTGTTGTTGTTGCTGTTTGTTCGTTTTTGTTGTTGTTGTGCATGTTGGCGTGTTGGCGCATGGTCTTTCAAAAAAATAATAATAATAATAATAAAAATAAAGTCAATTTATTAAAAGTAGATTTTGAAATGTGGGTAAAATGTATCGTGTATTTGTTGTTGTTGTTGTAGTTGGTTGTTATTGTTATTGTTGTTATAGTTTTTTTGGGGTATTTTGTGGTAGAATGTGCATGTCGGTACGATTTTGTTTTGGGAAAAGAACGAGAAGAAGAGAAAAACGAGGGGAAAAAGAAAGACGAAAGTAAATTAAAAAGGACAGCGAAAGGTCATTAAAAGAGAGTGAAAAAACAACAAATAAACAAACCCCTGAACCCCCTTCCCTTCCCCCTTCCACCCCCACCCCTCATACCCTTCCCCCCCTCCATCCCGTCCCCTCATACTCTTCCCCCCCTCCATCCCGTCCCCTCATACTCTTCCCCCCCCCCTCCATTCCCACCTCTCATACCCTTCACCCTCCTCCTCCTCTCCCCCCCCCCACACATGCCCCCCCCCCTCCTAAGAAGGAAGAGGGAGTCCAAAGAAAATACGAAGTGTTAATACTCGCTTAATAGCTGCTGTCGCTACGAATTGGGCCGTTTTAATGCCGGCACAAGGGGAGGGGGGGGGGAAGAGGGAAGGGAGGAACGGAGGAAGAAGAAGAATAAAGAGGAGGAGGGAGGGAGATAGGGAGAGAGAGATAAGAAGAGAAGGAGGGGGAGAGAGGGAGAGGGAGAGAGAGAAAGAAAGAAAGAAAGAAAGAAAGAAAGAAAGAAAGAGAAAGAGAAAGAGAGAAGAAGAAGAGAAGAAGAAGAGAGAGACAGAGGAGAATAGAAGAGAAAGGCAAATCAGACAGAA
Organism: Penaeus monodon; assembly: GCF_015228065.2. NCBI lineage: Eukaryota > Metazoa > Arthropoda > Malacostraca > Decapoda > Penaeidae > Penaeus > Penaeus monodon. Next base: position 32,295,585 of record NC_051425.1, on the reverse strand, counting down.
AGCGAGTGAGTGTCAGAGAGACAGACATATTTGCGAGCCGAGCCATAATGGGTACAAGCGATGACAGGCGAATGGGTGAATGGGGGGGGGGGGCGATGAGGGATTAGGGGAGATTGAGGGGAATGGCCATTTGGCTTGACGCATGGCACTCTGAATATGGCACTGTGGGCAGAGTTGTTTTTTCATTATTTATTTGTGGGGGCGATGGCAGGGGAGAGAAGAATGCCTATTCCCTTCACTCTTTATTCTTCCTTGCCTCCTCTTCCTTCTCTCTTCTTCTTCTCTCCTTCCCTCTCCCTTTTTTCTCTCTCCTCCTCCCTCCTTCCCCTTTCCCTCCATTTCCTCCTTTTCTCCCTATCCTCCTCCTCTCTCCCCTCACAGTCCCCTTTCCCTTCGCCCCATTCGCGATTTCAAGGAAGTAAAAAGCCAAAGTTGAAACGACGTGTTAAACGGTGGCATAACTGGGTGTTTATGGCGGGGGCGGGGGCCGGTTGGGGGGGGGGGGGGCCGGGTGGGCGTGGGGGGGGTTGGGGAGGGTGGGGGTGGGGGTGGGGGGAGCTGAGGGGGGGCGTGGGGTGGTGGGGTGGGGGGAAGGGGAGGACACGGTGTGGGGGGGAAAGAAAAAAGGGAAAGAATGGGGAAAGGGGAAGAGGGAAAAAAGAGAGAGGAGAGAGGAGAGAGAGAGAGAGGAGAGAGAGAGAGAAGAGAGAGAAGAAAAAAAGAGAGAGGAAAGAGAGGAGGGGAACAGAGAGGTAAGAGACAAAAAGAACTAAATGAGAGAGAAACGAGGGAAAAGGAAAAGAGAGAGAGAGAGGGGGAGAGAGGAAAAGGGGAGGAAAAAGGGGAAGAGAGAGAGAGAGAGAGAGAGAGAGAGAGGGGGGAGAGAAAAAAAATAAAGAAGGGGGATGTAAACAGGGGGGAAGGGGGGGAGGGGGGCACGTTTAATTGACCCGCATATAGATTTAGTAGTCATTTTGCGTCATGCCAGAGTAATGTATGGCTGCCGCTGATGGTTCTCGCGTGCGGCCCTGGGTCGAGCGCGGCTTCGGCGCGGCTGCCAAAGGGGGGGGGTGCGATCGCTTGTTTGTTTGTGTTTTTGTGTGTGAGGGAGAGGTTGGGAAAAAAGGGAAAGGTGAGGGAGGAAAAAAGGGGAGGAAAAAAGAAAAGGGGGAAGGGAAAAGGGGATAAAGATGAGAAAAAAAGATAAAGAGAAAGAGAAAAGAAAATGAAGAGGAAAAAAAAGAGGGAAAAGAGAGAGAGAGAGAAGAGAGGAGGAAAAGAAGAGGAGAAAGAGAGAGAGAGAGAGAGAGATGAGAAGAGAGAGAGAAGGAAGGGAAGAAAAAAGAGAGAGAGAAAAGGAGAGAGAAGGGGGGGGGGGGGGAAAAGAGAGAAAAAGGAATAAGAGAAAGAGAAAAAGAAAAAGAAAAAAAAAGAAAGAGAGAGGAAAAGGAGAAGAGGGAGAAAAGTTTTTAAAAGAGGAAAAAGTGAAAAGGGGGGGGGGGGTTTTTGGTGGGTGCTTCGCGGCATGGGGTTTTTTTTTGGTTGTTAAAGGGTGCGGGAGGAAAATTTTTTGGAAAGGTTGTACGAAAAGCTGAAAGGGGGGGTGTGGTTTTTTCCCCCCTTTTCCTTTCTTCTTTTTTTTTTCTTTCTTTTTTTTTTTTTTTTTTTTTTTCTCTTTTTTTTTTGTTTTTTATTTCTTTTTTTTTTTCTTTTTTCTTTCTTTTTCTTTTTTTTCTTTTTTTTATTTTCTTTTTTTCCTTTTTTTTTTTCCAATTTCTCCTCGTTCTCTTTAAAAAAAAAATTTTTTTTAAAAAAGGGGAAGAAGAAGAAGAAGAAGAAGAAGAAAAGCAGTTCAAAGAAGAAGAAGCAGAAAAGTAGAAGAAAATAGTAGAATAAGGCAAATAGGGAGAGAAAAGCAATGAAAGCGGGACAACCACACAATAGCGATGACCAGATATTATTACGACCAAACAGATTAAGCGAGATTCTCTTATTTGCGCGGCGTAGCAGGGAAACAAAGGAGGGAAGAGGAAGAGAGAGAGAGAGAGGGAGAGGGAGAGAGGGGGGGGGTGGGGGGGGGGGGGGGAGGGGGGGGGGGAGGGGGGGAGGGGGAGGAGAAGAGAGAGAGAAGAAGAAGAGGGAGGGGGGAATGGAGGAGATAGATGGATAGATGGTAGATAATAGATGATAGATATATATAAAAATATATATATATTATATATAAAATATATATATATAGATATATATAAGAAGAAAGAAAAAAAAAAAAAAAAAGAGAGAGAGAGAGAGAGAGAAGAGAGAGAGAGAGAGAGAAGAGAGGAGAGAAGAAGAAGAGAGGAAGAGAGAAGAGAGAAGAGGAAAAAGGAAAGAAGGGGGAGAAGAAGGTTGAGAGGGAGAGCAAATCCTCGTCTAGCGGTTGTATAGAAGATTAGGCTATTGGTAAAGTTTTCTTTCTTCCTTTGTTCTCTGTAGACTGGATAAGGGGAAGGGGGAGGAGAGGGGGGGATGTTGAGAAGCAGGGGGGGGGGGATTCGTTGCTTGTCGTCTCTTCATCGTTTTCTTTTTTTTTTCTTGTACAGGATTTCTCTCCAATCTCTCTCTCTCTCTCTCTCTCTCTCTCTCTCTCTTCTCTCTCTCTCTCTCTCTCTCTCTCTCTCTTTTCTCACCCCTCTCTCTCTCTCTCTCACCCGTAGTAATCACGCTTGTTCAGATGTCACGCCTCCCCCCTTCCTCCCTTCCCCCTACCCCTTCCCCCTTCCCCCCCAACCTCCCTCCCACGCCGCCTTGATTGACAGGATAAACACCCACCACAAAGAGGATTAATTAGACCTCCTTCACCGCCGCCGCAAACAGACGGAGAGGGAGAGAGAGAGAGAGAGAGAGAGAGAGAGAGAGAGAGAAGAAAAGAGGAGAGAGGAAAAGGAGAGAGAGAGAAGAAAAAAGAGAGATTTGAGGTGAATGAAAATGAGAGGGAGAGAGAGAAGAGATTGAGAGGGAGAGTTGAAAAAGTGATGTATTTAATTAAAGGGGTAGTGGGTACAGTACGAGAACCCCTTTTTCCCCTTTTTCCTTTTTTAATTTTTTTGTCCCCCTTTCTTTTTTTTTCCTTTTTCCCCTTCCCCTTCCTTCCCTCCTCCCCCCCCCAAAACCCCTTTTCCACCATTTTTTTTATTTTCTCCTTCCCTTTCCTCCTTTTCCTCCCCCCTCCTTTTTCCTCCCCCTTTCCCCTCCTTTCCTCCTTTTCCTCCTCCTCCCTCCCCTCCTCCTCCCCCCTCCTTCCTTTCCCTCCTCCCCCCTCCCCCCTTTTCCTCCTCCTTCCTATTTCCTTTTCCTCCTCCCCCCAAATTCCCCTATCGGCTTTTCCCCTTCTTTGGGGGGTTTTTAATTATTTCAAAATCCCCCCCACACCCCCGTGTTTGCGCGGTTGCCATGGTTTCCTCTCCTTTGAAATCGGGTCTGGGAATGTTCATTTTTCGCCCGTGAACAATAGTCTCCACGGAGAGGATTCAGATGGGGATGCTGATGGCGAGGACTCTCGTGTGACTCCTCATCTCCGCCCTCGGTTTCCCCCTGGGTGTGGGGGCGGGGGGTTATCCCTGATATGATGATTTTTCCCTTTTTTTTTCTTTTTTTTGGGGGGGGGGGGGGAAAAAAAAAAGGGGGGGGTTTTTTTTTTTTTTTTTTTTTTTTTTTTCCCCTTTTTTTTTTCCCCCTTTTTTTTTTTTCTCCCCCCTTTTTTTTCCCCCCCCTTTTTTTTTCCCCCCCCTTTTTTTTTTTCTTCCCCCCCCCCCCTCCCCCCTCCCCCCCCCTCTTTCCCCCTTTCCCCCCCCCTTTTTTCCCCCCCCCCCCCCCCCTTTTTTCCCTTTTTCCCCCCCCCCCTTTCCCCCCCCCCTCACTTTCCCCCTTTTTTTTTCCCCCCCCCCCCCCCCCTCCCCCCCCCCCCCTTCCCCCCCTTTCCCCCCCTTTCCCCCCCCCCCCCCCCCCCCCCTTCCCTTTTTTTCCCCCTTTTCCCCCCCCCCCCTCCCCCTTTTTTTCCCCCCCCCCCCCCCCCCCCTCTTTCCCTTTTTTTTCCCCCCCCCCCTCCTTTTTTTCCTTTTCTCTCTCTTTCCGCCTTTCCCTTCTCTCTCTTTCTCTCTCTGCTTCTCCTTATCTCTCTTTTTCTTTTTCTGTCTCCTTCTCTCCCTCTTTCCTTCGCTTCCTACCTACCTCTTCCCATGGCCCTTTCTCCCTCCCTCTTCAGACCCATTTA
>NC_051425.1:32278836-32286336 GCF_015228065.2 Penaeus monodon | reverse complement strand
TCCCCTTTTGGTTGTCATTCCTGTCTTTGTTGTTTCATCTTCCGTCCCTTTCCCTTTTCATTCTTCTCCTCTCTTGATTTCCCTTTTTCCTCGTCAACAATGTTTCCTTTTGTGTTTTTGTATCTTGAGGTTTTATTACTTCTTTCTTTTCCTCCTCTTCCTGCTTGTACTGTTTTCCCTCCTTCTTCTGCACTTCCTCCTCTTCCTCCTGATCTTACTGCTCTCCCTCCTCCTCCTCCTCCTCCTCCTCCTCCTCCTCCTCCTCCTCCTCCTCCTCCTCCTCCTCCTCCTCCTCCTCCTCCTCTTCCTCTTCCATATCTTCCTTCTCTTGCACCTCCTCCTCCTCCTCCTCCTCCCCCTCCTCCTCTTTCTCCTGCACCTCCTCTTCTGCATTAGGTATCGTTTGCCTCTTCCGGTGTACTATTTTATTTCTCTTTCAGTCCCCATCACCCCCCCACCCACCCCCACCCCTTAACTCTCATTCGCCCCGCCCCTAGATACACACTCTCCCCTACCCCCCCCCCACCCCCCAAGAAGGAAAAGAAGAAAAAAGCATAATGGAATTTGGGTTTACGACAGACTTAACGTGCGAGACAACGGCAAGGTCATTTTTCCTTTTTTTTTCATTTTATTTCTCTTTCTTTTTAAAGGGAAGGAGGGAGGGGATGAGGATGGGGAGGGAGGGGGGGGGAATTATACCGTTTACATTTATATTAGGCAGTGACGTTGGGTATGATTTTCTTTTTTTTTTCTTTTTTTTTTTTTTTTCTATCTCTCTCTCTCTTTCTCTCGTTTCTTCTCTTTTTTGAATGGGTAGCTTCGGCAGATGACGAGCAGATGGTGGGAGAAGCCAAGAGGGACTTAGCTGACGAGTGAGAGTGGCCAGCGGGCCTTTTTAGGGATTCTCTCTCTCTCTCTCTCTCTCTCTCTCTCTCTCTCTCTCTCTCTCTCTCTCTCTCTCTCTCTCTCTCTCTCTCTCTCTCTCTCTCTCTTTTCTCTCTCTCTTCTCTCTCTCTCTCTTTTTCTCTCTCTCTCTTTCTCTCTCTCTCTCTTTCTCTCTCTCTCTCTCTCTCTCTTCCTCTCTTTCCGGAATTAATCAAATTGCAGAGGACAGTCTGAGTGGGATGGGAGATGAGAAGAAAGAGGGGAAAGAGGAGAGGCGACAGAGGAAGAGGGGAAAGGAAGGTAAACAACTCAAGGTTTGCGGATAATGTTTGCGGTTTCCTGAGTTGAGAGATTTGGGGAGAGAGAGAGAGAGAGAGAGAGAGAGAGAGAGAGAGAGAGAGAGAGAGAGAGAGAGAGAGAGAGAGAGAGAATGGGAAGAGAGGTATGTAGGTAGAAAGAATGAGAAATAAAGGGAGCCAGAAAATGGGAGAGAAGGTAGAGAGAAGAGAGGAAGGGAGAGCGAATAAAGCAAAAGATTCACTTGAGCCTTCCATGTGTTTGGGAAATTTTGGCGAGCGTTGAAAGATGGCGTCGAGGTCCGATTTCTATTTGGCTAAGATTTTTTTTTTCTTTTTTTCCCGTTTTTTTTCCGTTTTTTTTTTTTTTTCCTTTTTAATTTCTTGTGTGGTGAGGGGGGGAGGGTAGTTGAGTGTGTGTGTGTTTGTGTGTGTGTGTGTGTGTGTGTGTGTGTGTGTGTGGTGTGTGTGTGTGTGTGTGTGTGTGTGTGTGTGTGTGTGTGTGTGTGTGTGTGTGCGTGCGTGCGTGCGTGTGTGCCTGTCAGTGTAATAATGAGTAATTCGAAGCCGCTCACTTCCTGCTCGCCTTCCCCTCCCCCTCCCCCTCCCTTTCTCTCCTTCCCCTCACCCCCATCTCCTTTTTCCCCTCGTCCTCTGCGTCGTCTGGGTGGTCGTCCGGATGTGCTAAGACACCCCCCCTCCTCCTCCCTTACTCCCCACAGTCTTTGCTCTTTCACGTTTCCACTAAACTCTTCTTCCCTTATTTTCCCCTATTTCCCCTCACCTTACTTCTCTCCCCCTTTCTTTCTCTCCCCTCCCTTTGCTTTCCCCTTCCCCCTTCCACAGTCCTCGCGTCCATGCTCTCCTCTTCCGTGGCCCTCCCCTCTCCCCCCTCCCCCTCCCCCTTTCCACATCACCGAAGCTGTAGATGAAGAGGAAGAAGAGAGAAGCAGAGATTGCAGAAAGTACGGAAAGGGAGAGACGGAGGTACATGATAACGGGAAGGAGAAGGGCAAGGGTAGAGAAAGGAAGGAAGGGGGTAAGGGAGGATGAGAGGAGTGTAGATGAGGTCGTTAAAGATTATATTGAAAGTCGTAGGGGAGGGGAGGGATGAGAGGGAGGGAGGGAGGGGAGCGAATATGGCAAAAAAGGAAAGAGAGAAAAAGGCAGGGGTGTGAAAGAAGGAGAGGGAGGGGAGAAAAGAGGAAGGGAAGGTGGGGAACGGTGGTAGAGGTTAAAAGGGGAAGAGGAGAAGGGAGAGAGAGGGAGGAAAAAAGAAAAGGAAAGTGGGAAAGGGTGGTAGGGGTTAAAAGAGGAAGAGGGGAAGGGGAGAGAGGAAAAAGAGAGACAGAGAAGGAGGGAGGGAGGGAGGGTAGGAAGGCGGGAGTGGTGGGCCGTTTAGGGCTATGAAGAGAGAGTCATAAAGCGTTGTGATGGATCTGATGGAAGTAATGATGGAGGGAAAGGGAGGGAGGGAGGGCGAGGGGAGAGGGAGGGAGGGAGAAGGGGGGAGAGGGAGGGGCGATTCCGGCGCGCCAAAAGGGTGATTGATGATTGGTGTTTCATCTCTCTCTTGTGCTTGTTTTGCAAAGCGTTGGCGGCGGTTCGACCCTTTGAGTGCGCGATTGCTGCGTGTGTGCTTGTGCCTTTGCGTGCGTTCTGGTTTGTGTGTGTGTGTGGTGTGTGTGTGTGTGTGTGTGTGTGTGTGTGTGTGTGTGTGTGTGTGTGTGTGTGTGTGTGTGTGTGTGTGTGTGTGTGTGTGTGTGTGTGTGTGTGTGTGTGTGTGTGTGTGTGCGTGTGTGTGCGTGCGTGCGTGCGTGTCTTTGTGCATGTGTTTCCGCAAATGGACATTTTGTTTGTTTCGTGTTTTTATAGATGTCTGATATTTGGAATTGCGCCATGCTAAGGTGTTGACCGTTTTTGCCTCCTCCTCTTCCTCCTCCTAATTCTCCTCCCCTCCTCATTCTTCTCCTCCTCCTCTTCCTCATTCTTCTCCCCTCCTCATTCTTCTCCTCCTCCTCTTCCTCATTCTTCTCCTCCCTCAGATTCTCCATCTTATCCTCTTGTTACCCTTTTTCTATTTCTTCCTTTTCCTCCTTTTTCTTCCTTCTCTACATCATCCTGTTTCGCCATTTGGTTCCACTTTGAATGAAATGATGAAAAGAATGAAAGCAAGAAAGAAAAAAACGAAACCGTAATCTCTGGAAATTTAGGATCTACTTCAAATCTGAGATTCCAGATTTCGAAAAGAGACTCGACGCCGCGTGTTTGCGGTTTTTAGGATAATTTCACAAATGGCAAGGGTGAGACACGCCTCTTTGAATGGCGTTTTCTCTGCGTTTTCTTTTCGGATTCTAGTTTCTTCTTTAATCCCGTTTTCTGTTCGATCCGGATTAGGGCCCCCTTGAATTCCCGTTTTCTCTGCGGCTGTCCTTCATCCATTCCCCGCAAGTGGGCATTTGTAAGCACTACGCTAATCCTTAAATTATAACGACACGTAATTAAGTAATGGCGTCTAGTTTAAAATCGGCGACAGGCTAATTTTGTAAGCCACGTCCCTTCCCTCCCTCCCTCCCTTCCTCTTACTCCTCCCCCCCCTCTTACTCCTCCCCCCCCCCTTTTCCAGAAGCGAGGGGACACGAGCTCACGCAATTCTCACATTCAGAGTTAATTATGTTATTGGTGTCTCTCTCTTCCCCTCTTTTTCTTTCTTTCTCGTTCTCATATATTTCTCCTCTCTCTCTCTCTCTCTCTCTCTCTCTCTCTCTCTCTCTCTCTCTCTCTCTCTCTCTCTCTCTCTCTCTCTCTCTCTCTCTCTCTCTCTCTCTCTCTCTTTCCATCCTAGTTGCATTGAGTGGGAGCTTTCGAGTGTTGGCAGATTCCATCGCTTTGGTGTCAGAGGAGGTTGCTGACAGGGTTTGCTGTTGTCTGCAATACTGATAACAGTATCACTGTTGCACACACCACGTTTTCTGGCTTCTACTTTTTGTTGTTTATCCACTTTATTCTCCCTCCTTCCTCCTCTTCTTGCGTCTCTTCGTCTTCTTCTTCTTCTTCCTCTTCCTCTTCTTCTTCCTCTTCCTCTTCTTCTTTTTCATCCCCTTCCTCTTCTTCCTCTTACTTACTTATCAGACGTCATTAATTTCCACCACTGGCAAGATCGCGGCCAGCGTAAATTCCCCCCCTAGCGGGCCCATTTGATAGCGTTCTCCTGCCAGCAACAGCAGAAGCGAGCGCGGCTGTTTTGTAAGCATGGTTTCTCTAAGGGTTGATTATCGCCTGCCTCTTGCAAATCCACGTGCAATGCGTGACTTGCATCGATTACAGGTGTTGCAACTTCGTCTATCTACCTGTGTTTACTGTCGTTAATTGTATGCGTGATGGAGGAAGAGAGAGAGAGAGAGAGAGAGAGAGAGAGAGAGAGAGAGAGAGAGAGAGAGAGAGAGAGAGAGAGAGAGAGAGAGAGAGAGAGACAGTGTTTGTGTGTGTGTGTGTGTGTGTGTGTGTGTGTGTATGCGTGTATGTGTGTATGTGTGTGTGTGTGTGTGTGTGTGTGTGTGTGTGTGTGTGTGTGTGTGTGTGTGTGTGTGTGTGTGTGCATGTGCGTGTGTGTGTGTGTGTGAGGGGGGAGTGGGGGGGTTGTGTGTATGTAACTGTGTGTGAGTTTCGTAGTGCTGTTTTCTGGGTCACACTGTCTGTCTACACACGTATTTTTAAGTGTTAAACTGGAGCGCGTGTTTGCGTGTGTGACCTCAAGAAAATGCGGGATCAAGTCGAAGCAGGTAACTCCAAGGGTGAAAAAAGGGTGAGTCAGCCATGTGAAAGTTTGCCCCGGAAGTGTGACACCAGAATTTTTACCAACATTTCACCTGAGACATTGAGGGAAAAAATGAGAAAACAGAAAATAAAGAGGGGGGAGGGGGGCGAAGGGGTCGAAGAAGTGGAGGTGGGGGGAGGGGGAAAAGGGGTTACGAAGGAAGAAGGAAGAATTGGGGGGGGGGGGCAGGGGAGCATTTAAAGAGGAGGAGGAGGAGAAGGAAAATAAAAAGAGTGAGGAGAAAGAGAGAAGGAGATAGAGGCGAGAAAGAGAGAGAGAAACGCCAGAGAAAGAAAAAAATGGAAACGAGAGATAAAAAAAAAAAAAAAAAAAAAAAATATATATATATATATATATATATATATATATATATACATATATATATACATAATATATATATAGATATATATATATAATATATATATAATATTATATATATACTATATATATATATATAAATAATATACATATACATATAATATATATATGTATATATACTATATATTATAATATATATATATATATATATATATATATATATCATATAATATATATATATATATATAGATATATATATATTGATATATATATATTATATATATATAATAAGTTAATAGATAATAGTATATAAATGAATGAAGAAGAGAGAGAAGAGAGAGAGAATGAAAAAAGGAAAAGAGAAGGAGAGAAGAGAGAGAGAGAGAGAGAGAGAAATGAAAAAGAAAAAAAAGAGAGAGAAGAGAGACGAGGAGAGAGAGAGGAAAAGAGAGAGAGCGAGAGAGAGAGAGAGAGAGAGAGAGAGAGAGAGAGGGGGGGGGGGTCGGCCGTAAAATTTCGTCTCCGTCCAATGGCAGCAGCGACAGCAGGAAGCGCGTTTTCCATGACGTAAGCGCGCCGTTGGTCCTTTGAAAATAAGTCAATGCGCGTTAATGCAAAGGCGAAGGGGAAGGGGGGAGCAGGGAGGAGGGAGAAGGGGACGGAGGGAGGGAGAAGGGAAGGAGAGAGGGAACAAGGAAAAGGGAGAGGACAGAGTGGGTGTTAATGTGGGGATTAGGGGAGGGGGAGAGTGGTGGATGGGAGGGGAGAAGGTGGGGAATGGGGGGAAGGGATAAAGGGTGGAAGGAAGGGAAGAAGGAGAAAAAAAGGGATAGGGGATGGAGAGGAGTAAGGAAAAAGGGGAGAGAATAGGGGAAGTAGTAGAAGGTGGAAACAGACACGTGGAGGGGTGTGGAGGGAGGATGAGAGGCTAAGAGACAGTGGAGGGAGAAACGGACGACAAGGGAGGGAGCGAGGCGAGTGGAGGGACCGGGGTGGATGTCACAGGACCGAAAACGCGGAGTGGAGGGTGGTCTATCAAGGTGGAGGGGGGAGGAGGGGGTCTATCAAGGGGGAGGGGGGGAGGGGAGAAGGGGGTAGAGGAGGGGGAGGGAGGGGGGGTGTTTCGCGTCGTTAAACCGGGGGTCCGGGTCGTAAAGGCCTCAGCTGTCACTCACGGCGGGGCATCCAGCGTGGCCCCGTGGAAGTTCATTATCTCTCGCCGGAGGAACCTGGCTTGTGCTGCGGGGAGAAGGGCGCGCGGGGGACGATTAATAAACAAACGACTTTCGGCGAGATCCGGAGCGGAACGGGTCGGAGGAGGGAGGGAGGGAGGGGGAGGAGGAAGAGGGGGAGGGGGGGAGGAGAGCGAGGGAGGGAGGGGGAGGGAGTGAGGAAGGGAGGGAGGGAGGGGAGCGAAGGAGGGAGGGGGAGGGAGTGAGGAAGGGAGGGAGGGAGTAGGCGGGGGTGGTGGTGGTTTTGGGAGGGGGAGGGAATAAGAGGAGGAGGAGAGCAAGAAGGTTTAATGATAAAAAAGAATTTAAAAAAATGAATTTTAATTCTCTCTCTCTCTCTCTCTCTCTCTCTCTCTCTCTCTCTCTCTCTCTCTCTCTCTCTCTCTCTCTCTCTCTCTCTCTCTCTCTATCTCACTTCCTCCTTCCTTTATTGCTTCTTCCACACCCATTGCCCCCTTCCCACCCCCACCGTTATCCACCGCTCCCCCACCCCTCCCCCTCTAACCCCCTTTGGAGACCAATAATTAGAGGGTGATTAAAGCGTAATGTTGTTGTTGACGAACTCGCAGCGCCCGCCCGATATGTGTCGATCGCCCTCGTCACGCCCACAAGCGCCGTGGGAGGGAGGGCGTGGAAATGGGCGGTCAGGGGGAATGGGTGGGACTGGGGGTATGGTATGGGGGTCTGGCCGGGGAGGGGGTTGGCATGGGCAGGAGGGATGGGCGGAGGAGGAGCAGGAGTAGGTAGGAGTTGGCTATAGGGTGCGTGGGCGGGGGATAGGCGGAGACGTGGGCGTGGGGAGAAGTGGTATGGCCCGGGGGGGGGCGTGGAAAGGGGGCGGGCCAACGAGCAGTGTGAAGTGGGCGGCGGTTTGCCTGTTGAGTGACATATTGGGCACGTGTTTACGGCCGTAGGCTTATTAACGAAGGGGGAAGGGGAGCAAGAGGAGGAG
>NC_051425.1:32261336-32271336 GCF_015228065.2 Penaeus monodon | reverse complement strand
GGAAGGATTCTCCATCACTCCAACTCCATCATTTCTCCCCCCCCCCCCCTCCACCTCTTCCTCCCGTAACCACATACGCTAGATTTTTTTTTTTTAATCCCCAGGCTACAACAGGTAGCTCTCTATCTATCTATCTATCTATCTATCTCCCCCTCCCTCTTCCTCTCTCCCTCTCTCCCTCCCCCCTCCCTCCCCACCCCCTTTCTCTATCTCTCTCTCTCTCTCTCTCTCTCTCTCTCTCTCTCTCTCTCTCTCTCTCTCTCTCTCTCTCTCCTCTCTCTCTCCTCTCTCTCTCTCTCTCTCTCTCCCTCCCTCTCTCTCTCCCTCTCTCTCTTCCTCTCTCTCTCCTTCTCCCTCTCCCTCTCTTTCTGTGTGTCTGTGTGCGTGTGCGTGTGCGTGTTTGAATGGGGATGTGTATGTGCGTTGGGGGAAAGGGGGAGGAGGGGGCGGGGGGAGGGGAGCTTCTTTCTTATATTGAACCGGATGTCTTGCGATTCCATGTTGCTGCTGTTGTTATTTTCACTTTTTTGTGGTTTTAGTTTGATTCTTGTAATTACTAGCGACCTTTTAAGAAATCAGTTTGCGTGTACGTTAATGTTCTTATGAGATTTTAATATCTTTGTTATTAGTATTGTCGTGTGTAAATATACACATATATTTTTCTTTCTCTCTTTCTTTCTTTCTTTCTTTTTTCTTTTTTCTTTTTTTTGTGTAAGTTGTACCTGAAGGGGATTTTAATTTCTTTGTGGAATATTGCTTTTCTTTTCGTCGCCGAGAGGTGTTTGCGTGTTTTTGAAATTAAAAGTCTGTGAGATACGCTTTGTGTCGGTCCAATTTTGAAGCCTTTTGCGTCTCTTTTTTATTTTCTCATTTCTGTGTTTGTATTTTGGTTTTTGGTTTTCTGTTTCAGCTTCATTTTGTTAATTCTTACCTTGTTTTTTTTTTTTTACTTCTTTTTATTTTCGTTTTGTGTCGTTTCTTTTCTCCTTTCTTTGTAACTGTTTTTTTTTTCCTATTTTCGTTTGTTTTCTGTCTGCTCTTCGCCTCTGCTTGTTTTTCCTCTCTCGTTTTTCGCTTATTTTCGGTTTTTTTTTTTTCCATCTCTTCTCTTACGCCGCCAATAATTTGAGCAGTCCAGATGGCCCGTTTAATGGTAGACAGAGGGTCATTACACCGCCTCATCCGCCCTTTTCGTCTCTCCCTCCCTCCCTCCCTCCTCCCTCCTTCCCTCCATCCTTCCCTCCATCCTTCCCTCCCTCACACCCTTCCTCCTTCCCTCCATCCATCCTTCCCTCCCTTTTTTTCCTCCCTCATCTCCCTCATATTCCGTCCCCAACACTCATCTCTCAGCCACCGGAAGTATATAGGTTCCTCCCTTCAAAGGAGGTGTCTGGCTGGTGATAGATCGAGGGGTAGGAAGAGCGAGAGAATGGATAAAGAAAGGGGAGAAAGAGAGAGAAAAGAAAAGGCGGAGAAAGAGGAAGACAGAAAGAGGGTAGGCAATAGGGAGAGGGGAAGAAGGTGAGAACGAGGCACAAGGAAAGAGGGTAAGAGAGTTGGAAAGAGGGAGAAGATAAGAGGAAGAGGAATAACGAGAGCGAGAAGGAGACAGACAGAGAGACAGACAGACAGACAAACAGATAGACAGACAGACAGACAGAGCCAGAAAGAGAGACAGAAATAGAAAGAGAAAGAGACAGACAAACAGAAAGAGAAAGAGAGAGAGAGACAGAAAGAGAAAGGGAGAGAGAGAGAGAGAGAGGAGAGAGAGAGAGAGAGAGAGAGAGAGAGAGAGAGAGAGAGAGAGAGAGAGAGAGAGAGAGAGAACGAGCAAGCCAGAGAGAGAGAGAGAGAGAGAGAGAGAGAGAGAGAGCGAGAGAGAGCGAGCAAGCCAGAGCGAGAGGGAGCGAGCGCGAGTTCGTCCCCAGGAGAATTCCGCAGAACCTGTGCATCATTGCCGTGTTGAAAAGGACCTTCCCCGTACCGAGAAGTCCTTTGAGGAGGTCGCGGCGCTTTGGAAGACGCGGAGGCCGTCCTTTTAGCGCAAGACGCCGCCGGCCTCGCGCGCTGCCGGACCGGGCGCTGGGGAAGGGGACGCGCAGGGGGGGGGGGGCTTGGTTCCGTAATCAATTTGATTTGGTTTTGTTTATTGCGCTGTTTATTTATTTATTTATTGTTATTTTGGTGGGGGGGGGGTAATCATTTTCTTGTGATCATTACTTTATTTTTTTTTTTTTTCGAAGTTTTGTTTGTTGTTTTTATTTACTATAGTAAGCGTTGATTTAATGTGTAAAGATTATAAGCGAAAATTGAAAAAACAAATCTGGGATATCTTTATGTATTTGATGGAAAAATAGTGTAACAAGATTGTGCTATTTATATGAAAAAAAAGTTAGAGAAAAAGAAGAAAGGAAAAAAAACGAAGAAACAGCAATGGCATAGAGGGAGAAAGGGTATTTTCCGTTTATTGAACACGGCCAAGTTTATTTCCAGCCCTTGCCTCTCTCCCTCTCTCTCCTCCCGTATTCCAGGCGCGCCATGCCCTCCTTGTCCGTGTTCGCTGCCGTTGGTGGTCAGTGCACCTGTGGGGGAGGGGGAGGGAAGGGGGTGTTGGATGCCAAGGGGACGGGGGAGGGAAGGGGGTGTTGGATGCAAGGGGGAGCGGATGGAGAGGTGAGGGGGAGAGGGGAAGGGGGAGGGAGGAGGGAGGATGGGCAGCCAAACCGCCTTGTACCGACTGAGGTATTCCTTGTTTATGGCGTTCGGTTCCTGCCTCGATTTAAGGGGATCCCAGAATGTCACATGGCACTCGAAATGGCACAGAGACAAGCTTCCTCGTTTCTCCTTCCTCTGGAAGTAGCCTCTCGCATGCCCCTCTCCTTTGTCTGTCCTCCACCCTTCTTTCTCCTTTAATTCTCCTCCGTTTCTTTTCTTCTCTCCCGCTCCCTCCCCCTCCTCCCATTCTCCTCTTCCTACTCGTCTCCTCCTCTTCTTCCCCCTCATTTTTTCTTCTGATCCTCCTTCCACATTCCTTCCTTTTCCCTCCGCTGTCCCTTCATAATTTTCCCTTCGACTCCCCCCCCTCCCAATTTTACACACTCCCCTCCATCTCCTTCTCACCTCCCGCCTTTCCTTCCACCTCCCCGTCCCTTTCTTTTCCATCCTTATCCTCTCCTCCTCGCTCCCCATCCTTCTCTCCTTCCTCCTCTTTCCTCTTCCCCTCCCTCCTTCCCTCTCCTTCTCTCCTTCCTCTCTTCCCTCCGTCTGCAGGGAACAGGGATGTCACGATGCATAATACAGAAGCCCATCGTTCTCGCTTTTATCTCGTCTCTTTCTCTCCTCTACCGCACCTCTCCCCCTTCCGTGTTTCTCTTTGCCGTGACCTGAGAAAGGGGGACATACGCAGACAGACAGAGAGACAGATAGACAGAGAGACAGACAGGCAGAGAGACAGACAGGCAGAGAGACAGACAGGCAGAGAGACAGACAGGCAGAGAGACAGACAGGCAGAGAGACAGACAGACAGATAGACAGACCGGCAAAGAAGGAACCAGAGGGAGACCGGGAGATAGAGGAACAGAGAGAGATAGAGAGGCCATCACTGGCTGGTTTCCGAGAATCATCCATCTGAAGAGATTACGTAGGTGTCATATTGGGAACGCTGTACCATCCGTCTGAATCATTTGTCTCTTCCTCTACGCTTTGTCCTCATCTTATTTTTTGTCGTTTTTGTCGTTTTTTTTATCGTTTTTCCTCTTGTATTTTTATTTATATATATATTTTTTTCGTCTATCTCCCCCTACTTCACCTTCACCTCCTCCCTCCGTCTTTTTATTTATCTTTCCGTCTACGCTTAGCCTTCATCATCATAGGATTCTTCTTCTTCTTCTTCTTCTTCTTCTTCTTCTTCTTCTACGTCTTCTCCTTCTCCTCCTTCTTCTTCTCCATATCTGTAGGGTTTTCTTTCCTCGTCTTTATGTCTTTCCTGTGTGGTCCCGAGTCTCTTTATTTCTCCTTTGTTCTTTGTTCGCCTCTTTAAGGTCGGTTTTAACAGCTTCGTGCATAGTTTGGTTGGCGTTTTCCTCTGTCTTCATTCTCTTAATTCCTCTTATTTCTCATCCCCCCCCCCACGCCTCCTCCTCCTTCTTCTTCTTTTTCTTTTTCTTTTTCTTTTTCTTTTTCTTTTCTTTTTCTTCTCCTACTCCTCCTCCTCCTCCTCCTACTTCTTCTCCTCTTACTTTTCCTTCTCCTCCTTCCTCCTTCCTCTTCCTTCCTCCTCCTCCCTCCTCCCTCCTCCTCCTCCTCCTCCCCCTCCTCCTCCTCCTCCTCCTCCTCCTCCTCCTCCTCCTCCTCCCCCTCCTCCTCCTCCTCCCCCCCCTCCTCCTCCTCCTCCTCCTCCTCCTCCTCCTCCTCCTCCTCCTCCTCCTCCTCCTCCCCCTCCCCCTCCTCCTCCTCCTCCCTCCTCCTCCTCCTCCTCCTCACCACCACCACCACCACCTTGTGAGGACATCACAGAAGAGAAACAAGATGGTGAGGGGAGAGAAATGAGGGAAAAGGAGAGGAGGGAAGGGGAGATAGGAGAGAAAGAAGAAAGAGGGAGGGGGAAGAGAAGAGAGGAGAAGACACAAGGGACCCGATGATGGTCTCTCACGCCCTCGCCCGCCTTCGCGCGCCCGCCTCCGCCCACCCGCCTCCGCCCATCACTCAGTCCGGCTAAATACAGCGCGCTCCCATAATGCCGCCCATCCTTTACGGCCCGGCCCTTTGCGTGGGGAAGGGGGAGGGGGAGGGGGAGAAGATGGGAGGGGGAGGGGGAGGCGGAGGGGAACGGAATAAGGTATGGGTAAGGTAGAGGGGGTTGGGGGGAGGGGTTACACTCACACAAACACAATCACAAACACAAACGCGCAGACACACACACGCACGCGCACACACACACACACACACACACACACACACACACACACACACACACACACACACACACACACACACACACACACACACACACACACACACACACATACACATACACATACACACAAAAAAAAAACATGCGTGGATCTTTTTTTTTTAATAAACGTTTCGCGGAGTGCGGTTGACGCCCGGGCGAGCGAGCGACTCTTCTCCCGGCATCGCCAATCGCCAATCGCCTCTTACGTCACGGCAAACGGCGCGATTCATCACGGAGATTATACACGCGCGGGCGGGGGCGGAGCTGGGGGGGGGGAGGGGAGGTTGGGCATGCAAGTGGACTGTGGTATGGTGGGGGGAGGGGAGGGGGGCCGGAGGTGAGGTATGGGACATGAGAGAAGGTTGGAAGGTGGGGTGTGGGGAAGAGGGGAGGTCGGAGATGGGTGGGGAATGTGGGGTGTGGTGCAGGGGGGAGATGGGGTTGGGGGTGATGGGATTGTGACTGGGGATGGGGTGAAGGAGGAGAGGTTGTAGGCAGAGGTGGCGTGGGGGTAGAGAGGGTAGAGGATAGAGGGTAGGGGGGTGGAAAAGGCTAAGGGTCGAAGACGGGATGGGGAGGGAGGGGTAGGGAGGAAAGTGGGGGATGGGCGAGGGGGGGTTAGGCAAGTGATTGGGGGCGAGGGATTCCTTTGAGACGGCCTGTCCATCACGAGGAAAGGGGCAATTCGTGCATGCAAGGGGCGTGAAGTGGGGTAGCAGCGGGCAAAGGGGCATCGGTCGGCGGGATGGAGATGAGGAAGGAGGGAAGGAAAGAGGGGGGTGGGGAAGGGGCGAAGGGGAGTGGTGGAGATGGGGGTTGGGGGACATCAGGAGGATACAACCCCCCGTTTTCTTATCCTATATCTCTTTCCTCTTCTTCAATTTATCCTTCCTTCCCTCTTTCTCTCTTTCCTTTTATTCACCCTTTTCTTTCCTCCGTTCCTCCTCTCCCTCCCGTCGCCCCCCCCCCCTTTCTATGGGCATTCTGGAGGGTTACGGCGTGTTATGGAAAGGGGGTTTTGGGGTTGGGGGAGGGTAGAGGGGTAAGGGGGGGTAGGGGGGAGTAGAAAAGGCAGGGGGGGGGTTGGGCACGCACGCCCGTATGCACATATGTATGCACGATTATGGTATGCCCGACGACCCTCGCGCCCGTCCGCTGCGTGAGATGCGGCCTCGTTGCGTCGCTCTTTATCGCCCTCTCTTATCTCGCTCGCTTTCTTAGTCTTTCTCGCCTTCTTCTTGTTCTTTGCCATTGCCTTTTCCCTCTTGTTTTTCTCCTCCATTCCCTCCTCTCTCTCTCTCTCTCTCTCTCTCTCTCTCTCTCTCTCTCTCTCTCTCTCTCTCTCTCTCTCTCTCTCTCTCTCTCTCTCTCTCTCTCTCTCTCTCAGTCGTATGTACAAAGTCGCAGCCGATGAGTCGCAGCAAGCAAGTCGCAAGCGGCCGATGTTTGATCGCGAAGGACACGACCACGTAACATCCCAGCAGGTGCGACGCCTGCTTGTGCTTGCATAAATTCTTACGGAACGAACGACCCTTCCTGCATCACACGCGCCCGTGGATGTTGCCGTGGGACAGCGTGGCGCCTCTTTTTCTTCTTCTTCTTCTTCTTCTTTCTCTTCTTCTTGCTCTTCTTCTTCCTCCTCCTCCTTTTCCTTATTCATCTTCTTTTTCTTCTTCCCATTCTTCTCATTCCTCCTCCTCCTCCGCCTCCTCCTTCATTTCCTCCTCCTCCTCCTCCTCCTCCTCCTCCTCCTCCTCCTCCTCCTCCTTCATTTCCTCCTCCACCTGTTTCTTCTTTTTTCTTCTTCTCTTCTTCTTCTTCTTCTTCTTCTTCTTCTTCTTCTTCTTCTCCTACTTCTATTTCTACTTCTTCGCCTTCGTCACCCTCACCAGCAGCACGACCAACCACCACCGTTGTTCATGCTTAGTTCCATTCACATTTCCGTACAAGACCGAGTGTAACGTCATTCGCTTCGCCTGTGGCATCCGGTTTCATTTTCTGTTCATCCTTCCCATTCAGTAGTAGTTTTTTTTTTAATGAACCGTATCGATGGCAGTAAAGCCCGATTGATATCGTAGAAAAATAAAGTTAGGGTAAAGGCAAATAATGTACAAAAAGGGAATTTATGTGTAAGAGATAAAATAACATATACATTATTTTTCGCAATACAGTTAGCATTGCAGAGTATTTAGTAATTTCAGTCTTCCTTGGTGTTGCATGACTGCACGTTTTCAGCGGCTCCAGTTAGTTCTTTATTTTATTTATTCATTTTTTTAAAAGTTTGTCATGATTGGAAGAAACAAATAAAGATAAAGAGGGAGTGTGAATATTTTTTGCAATCGTGTGAAGAAAAAATGGTTGTGAATGATCGCCCATAAAATCTGCGATTTATTTATTCCTCGTCTTCCCATACAAGAGAAATGGAGAACAGAAAGAAAACAGATAAATAAAGAAAAAGAAGTCTCTTATCTCGGCAAAGTATTGAGTCTACCCCCCCCCTCTCCCATCATCCCCTACCTCCCCCTTCATCCCTTCTCACACCCTCTCTGTCAGCCACGACTATATTGGGAATACAAGCTGTTTACTATGGATGCTGGGATGCCCATCTCTCTACTTCCCATATATTGGCCAATGATGCTGATGCTTCCCCAATGCTCTCCTCTCCTCTGCTCCGCTCTCTCCTCTCCCGTTCTCTGTTTTCTTCTTTCTTCTCTCCTGGTCTGTCTTCTCTCTTTTTTTCTATTCTTCGTTTTTTTTCTCATTCTCTATTTTTTTTTTCCTTTGTCTTCTGTCCTTTCGTCTTTTCTCTCTTCTCTTCCCTCTTCTTTCTTTCCTTTTTTCTCTCCTCTCCTCTTCCATCTCTCCTCTCCTCTCCTCTCCTCTCATTTCTTTCCTCTCCTCTCATTTCTTTCCTTCCCTTCCCTTTCATTCCTCTACGAAAGAAGGAAAAAAGAAAAAACGGAGAGATCCGTAAGAGACGAGGGAGTGGACGAGAAGGGCAGACACGAGGAGAGCGGAGTTCATATGAGGGAAAAGTGACAAGGAGTTTCAGGGCAAACGATTTTTTTTTTATTTCCCCCCCGTATTTTATGAGAATATTTGACTATCGGCCGAAGATTAGAATATGTTTATGTGGGTGCTGAGGCCTCGGTTTGGCGTCGGGGGAGAGGCGGGGGTAGACGGGGAGAGGCTTACCTCCTCCCCAGCGAAAGGGGATTGGGTGAAGGAGTTGTGGAGTTTTTTTTTCGCAGGAGGATCTCTGGGCCTTGGAATCGCCCGGGAATTAGGAAGAAATTCCCAGGAGACGAATTTCTGATTCTTTTGTTTCCTTTCGACGAGGTTGCGAGAGGAGGTGGGCTCTGTTTGCGTCACCATCACTGTTATCATCATCATCTTCACTACTAATACCTTCACCTTCACCGTCATCTTTACCACCAACATCCTCCCCTTCCTCTTCCTCTTCCCCTCCCCCTCCCCCTTCCCCTCTCTCTCCCTCTCTCTCTCCCTCTTCCCCTCTCTCTCCCTCTCCCACTCCCCCTCCCCCTCCCCCTCCCCCTCCCCTCCCCCTCCACCTCCACCCTCCACCCTCAGCATCTCCCACGGAACAGACCCTTTTCATTCCCTCTTCTTCCGCGGCGCTTGTTCCCCGGCCCAATCCGCCAGGGCAGATCGCGGAAGCACTGAAGTCTCGGCCGCGGCGTTGCAACCGAGTCCGCCGCCATTGCTTCTGTGCCCCACCCCCCAACCCCCACCCCCTCCCCCACCCTCACCCCCAACCCCAACCCCAACCCCTCCCCCACCACCGCCACCCCACCCGTGCGCTTGGCATGACTCATTTCGATTCGCTAATCTCCTGTGAGCTACGAAGGCATTTGTTTTGATAACCGTTCCAATTATGCGGACTTCCAGTTGATCAAATTACACTGGAATTCCGTTTATCCGTAATTGGCTAAATTGGTTTTTCGTGTTTGGAGAGTGAGAGAGGGAGAGTTAGAGGGAGAGAGGGAGAGGGAGAGGGAGAAGGAGAGAAGGAGAGGAGAAGAGGAAGAGAGTCATGGAAGGAAGGATAGAAGGAGGGAGAGGGAGGTAAGGAGAAGAGGAAGAGAGTAAGGGAAGGGAGGATGGAAGTAGGAAGAAAGGAGAGGAGAATGGAAGGAAGCGGGGAGATTGGGGATGAGGAGGAGGGCGGGACGTGAAGGGAGAGAGGAGGAGAGAGACACAGAGAAGAAAACATACGTACATACAATTACTTTGAATGTGCCTGGAACTGAGGCTGTTTCAAGTAGTCTGTTTTTTTCCCCTTTGTGTGTGTTTGTCTGTGACTGTCTGTCTCCCTAGCACTATGTGTTTGTGTGTATCCGTGTGTATGTCATAGTGTGTGTCTGCCTGCTGCCTACCCGTGTGTCTGTGTGTGTCTGTGCGCCAGTGTCTGTATTTTTGTATTTGCGTGTGTATGTGTGCTCACGTGTGTACGAGTGTGTGCGCCTCGTGCATAGAGTATTAAGTCGGTCTCCCATTTACAGGTTGCAATAATAAAAAAGCATCAGGCATCCCGTCCCGTTAACCTCTTCCTTGGCCCGGCCACCATTAGGGCTAGAGGTACACCATTAAGTCCCAGATTATGACCCCATTTGTCGCAATTATCGTCTTTTCCTGCCCCCGCAACTTCTACGTTTCCAGTGTAGGCCGTTAATTCGGGCCTAAAGGGGTTGGGGGGGAGAGGGAGAGGGGGAGGGAGGGGGAAACTAGGGGTGGGGGGTGGGGAGACGTTTTCCTATTGGTAACGAGATTATTACTTTTGTTTCTTTTCTGTTGCTCTTATTGCTGTTTATGTTTTTGCCGGTCCCTTCGCTCATGATTATTACGGCTTCTTTACTGTTGTTATCGTTATCTTTCTTGATCTTTTGCTGCATTTTATATAAATATGATTATCTTTATTGTTATCTTTACTGTTATTATTATTATTATTATTATTATTATTATTATTATTATTATTATTATTAGCATTAGCATTAGCATTTTTGTTATTAGCATTTTTGTTATTAT
>NC_051425.1:32243836-32253836 GCF_015228065.2 Penaeus monodon | reverse complement strand
AAGGAATCGCGTAAGGTTCTGTACATCGAGGGTCACTTGTCTTGAGGATTACCTTTCCTTCCTCCTCTCCCTCTCCTCCCCATCTCCTTCCTCCCTCTCCCTCCCCGTCCCCATCCTCCTCCCTCCCCCTCCTCACCCCCTCCCCTCCCCACCTGTACGCCCCCTCCCCATCTCACCCCTCCCCTCCCCACCTCCTGTACGCCCCCTCCCCATCTCTCCCCGCCGGCGAGGAATGCAGGGCTGATGTAAAATGCACGGGGAAGCGAACCCATGTTACTCTCCTCCTCTGCATGGCTGGGTGGGGAGGGGGAGGGGCGAGAGAGGGAAGGAGGTGGGGGAGGAGAAGAGGAGAGGGGAGGTGGGGGCAGGAGGAGGAAAGGGGTGGTTGGCACGAAGGGGGAGGGGAAGAAAAGGAGAGGGAAAGGAAGGGTGATGAAAAGGGGAGAAGGAAAGGAAGGGTGAGATAAGGAAGGAAGGAAAGGGAGAGGAAGGAAGTGGGGGAAGAAGGAAGAGGATAACTTGAAAATGTAGGAGAAGAGGAGAGAGGAAGGGGCGTAGATTGAAAAGGGAAAGTGAAAGAGAAGGTGAAGGCGAAGGAACAGAAGGACAAGCAATGAGAGAATGAAAAGGAGAAGGAAAGGGGAAAAAAAGGAAAATCCGAAAGGGGAATGGAAGAAAAGAGCGAGAACCAGGGGAGAAGAGACGAAAGAAGGGGAGGAGAGAATGGCCGATTGCATGACCCCATATTAATGTATATTATTTCTGGAACTTTATGTGCATTGTTCTTCCGCATGACAGAACCGTATGTTACGAGTATGACCTGCAGTAATAAGCGAAATTATGGGAGCCAAAGAAACATTTTTTTCGGGCTTATTTATTTTTCGATTTGTTTTTTTACTCTGTTTATTCGTATTAGTATGTTTGGCCGAGATAATTCTTGGATTTTTTTTTCTTTCGTAATACTTTTTACCGAGAATTTCTAGGTAGTGGAGTGAGGTAAATGAAAATTCGGGTGAGAGAGACAGACAGACAGACAGACAGACAGACAGACAGATGGAGAAAAAAGAGAGAAATGGAGGAAAAAGAGAGAAACTTAAATTGCATGTGCATGTGAAAGTTTAGTTTTCTTTTCCACATAATAAATGGTTTTTATTTTGGTTTTAAGCATGAATATACATTGTTTTTATCACTATTGTAAAAGGTACTTTTTATATTTCGATTTGATGTGCAGATATATATAATTTCTACTTCGCGTGCATTTGAAATGTTTTTAAGCGTGAATGTGTGATTCTTTTCCTTCCATTTAGATAGTATTTTTAGCCAAGAGCGACTGGCAGCGTCACGTCCCGAAACTACCGCCGCGACTTTCTCTTCGCGGCCGAGTGACGCAAACAACGAAAAGTTACGCAGACATTTCCCGCCGTCGTGGTGACGGCTGTGTGGCTGGGCTGGCCTCTCTGGCTGGCCTCTCTGGCTTGCTTTTTCTGGCTGGCCTCTCTGGCTGGCCTTCTGGCTGGCCTCTCTGGCTTGCTTTTTCTGGCTGGCCTCTCTGCCTTGCTTTTTCTGGCTGGCCTCTTTGGCTGGCCTCTCTGGCCTTGCTTTTTCTGGCTGGCCTCTCTGGCTGGCCTTCTGGCTGGCCTCTCTGGCTGGCCTCTCTGGCTTGCTTTTTCTGGCTGGCCTCTCTGGCTGGCCTTCTGGCTGGACTCTCTGGCTGGCTTCTCTGGCTGGCCTCTCTGGCTGGCCTCTCTGACTGGCCTCTTTGGCTGGCCTCTCTGGCTTGCTTTTTCTGGCTTGCTTTCTGGTTTGCTTTTCGAATGTCTGTTTTTGGCCGTGTGACTTAGCTGGGTCCTGTGACTTAGCTTTGTTTCCTGACTTGGCATTCTGGCTTGGCGTTGGCTCGGGTTGCTTGCCTCTCCTGCTTGGCTTAAGCTGGCTTGTTTTTTTCTCGGCTTAGTTGTCCGGTTTGGGTTTCTGTTTCCGACTTGGTTTCGTTTTCTTGGCTCAAGTTTTGACGAGCAAGAACCCATGCCCGCGCCTTCTTCTGAAAACCGTTGTGTCGTTTCTTTAAAATGACGTCATTATTTCGTTTTCATTATGTTTCTTTGACTATGACGTCATCAGGTCGTTTTCGTATTTGATTATTTCATTTCATTATGTTTCTTTGACTATGACGTCATCAGTTCTTATTTTTTTTATTTAATATTCCACGAATTCTGGTCGAAAATTACTTTATTTCCCCAGCGTAAGAATCCCCCTCCGCCCTCATCCCCCTCCCCCCGCCCTCATCCCCCTCCCCCCGCCCTCATCCCGACCAACTTACCTCCTGAGCATTCCTCATACAGCACGAACATGTTGAACACCGTTGAACATACTTTTAGCAAAGTCCTGAGAGACTTCACATTGTGTTAGATTTTTTTTTTTTTTACGAAAGAGGTTGTGCATTTGTTGGGATTCCCTGTGTGTGTGTGTGTGTTTTGTGCGTGTGTGTGTCTGTTTGTGTGTGTGTGTGTGTGCGTGTGTGTGTGTGTGTGTGTGTGTGTGTGTGTGTGTGTGTGTGTGTGTGTGTGTGTGTGTGTGTGTGTGTTTGTGTGATTATCATTATTTGCAGTTCAGAAATACATGCAGATAATGAAAAATATTTTCTTATATTCATATAGTCGAGTACATTTGCATATTTACACGCATATATTCCCTTGCTAAGAGTAGTGGGGAGAGGTAGATAGATACACGCATACACACACACACACACCTTCCATATCTTGAGATCCCCCTATTCTTCCCCAATTTCCCCCCCCCACCTTCCCATTCCCCCATCCTCCCACCCCTTCCCCATCCCCCATCCTCCCACCCCTTCCCCATGTCCTATCCTGCCATTCCTTTCCCATCCTTCATCCACCATCGTTCCACCCCATCCCCATCCCCCATCCTCCTCCCCATCCCCCATCCTCCCATCCTCATGCCCCATCCTCCCATCCCTTATGTCCCATGCCCCATCCTCCCATCCCATATGCTCCATCCTCCCACCCCATCCCCATGCCCCATCCTCCCATCCCATATGTTCCATCCTCCCACCCCTTCCCCATACCCCATCCTCCCACCCTCCCCCATCCCCCTACCCCTTCCCGTGTCCCACCCCCATGTCCCATCCCCCGCCGTCCCATTCCTTTCCCCTGCCCCATCCGCCCCATCGCCCCATCCGCCCCATCTACCTGAGACAGCAGATTACTCTCGGTTCCCTCTACAGTCGCCTCACGTCTTCACCTCCGACCCCGCTGCCCGGCCGTCCAGGCAGTGTTGCCAGCGCGGCCTTCATTAGTCCGACACACGTAGCCAAGGCTCTCTCTGTGTCTGTCTGTCTGTCTGGTCGTCTGTGTCTAGTTGTCTGTCTGTCTGATTGTCTGTCTCTCGATTTATCTGCCTGTCTCTCTGGCGGGCTAGGGTTTGGTATGTCTTTTTTTTTCCCTTGCCTTTTTTTCTTTCTTTTCTTTCTTTTTTTCTTTTTCTCTCTAGATCTTCTCTTCTCTCTATTCTCTCTCTCTAACTCTCTCTCTCTCTCTCTCTCTCTCTCTCTCTCTCTCTCTCTCTCTCTCTCTCTCTCTCTCTCTCTCTCTCTCTCTCTCTCTCTCTCTCTCTCTCTCTCTCATCCCCAGAAGCAAAAGGCCGCAGAGCACCGTGAGAATGTAATGTCTTAAAAGAGTTTTGCCCCTTTTTGAGAATTCTCTCCCCCCCCCCCCATCCCACCCCGAGACCCCGTCGTATTGGCAACGCTGTCAAATGGGAGAGGGGGGGAGTGGAGGGGATGATGGGGAGGGTGGAGGAAGGAAGGGGAGGGGAGGAGGAAGGAAGGGATGAAGGGGAGGGGGAAGAAAGGGAGGAGGAAGGAAGGGAAGGAGAACGGGAGGGGGAGGAAGGGGAGGAGGAAGGATGGGGAGAAGGGGAGGGGGGAGAAAGGGAGGAGGAAGGAAGGGAAGGAGAACGGGAGGGGGGATGGGGAGAAGGGGAGAAGAGGAGGAGGAAGGAAGGGAAGGAGAACGGGAGGGGGAGGAAGGCTGGGGAGAAGGGGAGAAGAGGAAGAGACTGCACAGCTCGTCTCCCCCGCAAGAAGTGGTCTGTGTTTACCTCATGACCGAAAGACCGAGCGACCGCACTTTCTCTCTCCCTCTCGTTCGCGCGCCAGCTAACCTTGCAACACACGCCTCATGGCAGGCACTGCATTGCAACATGATTTTCATGGTGGCGCTTGGGTGAGTGGGGGAGGGCTTAGGGGATAAAAGGGCGGGGGGGGGGCATTTACTCCAGTCTCTTTTTTATCTTTTCTTTTTTCTTTTTATATATATATTTTATTTTTATTTTGAAGATAGGGGGGTATAGGTATGTGTGCCGTGGCATTTGTAACTTGACCGTCCTTGCCTCCTTCCTTGTTTCCCTTCGTCCTCTTTCATTCCCGTCCCCTCTTATTCCCCTTTTTACCATTGTTTACAAGACAGAGAACCACAGGTAAGTGATATAAGAAATGAGGAGACCAATGAGTAGATTATGTCAGTTATTTTTCTCTGGAATTAGAATACGTTTGATGTCACTTTATTCTCCCGCAAAAGCAGTCCACTTATACACGGTCTGCTGTACATGAACCGTTTTCAGTGTTGAGTGAGTATGTAATATAGAGGACGGAAAGGGAGAGAGAGAGAGAGAGGGAGGGAGGAGGGAGAAAGGGAGAGGTAGGGAGAAAGGGAGAGAGACAAGAGACTTAGGAAGTTAAAATAAAGATAAGAAAGATGGGGGTTAATTATGATATAGTCGTTTTATTTAGTAAAAAGGAGAGGAACAGGGATAGGGAAGAAGAAGAAGAAGAAGAAGAAGAAAAAGAAAAAGAAAAAGAAAAAGAAAAAGAAAAAGAAAGAAGAAAGAAGAAGAAGAAGAAGCATATAAATGTGCAGAGATGTTTAAACATATACACTTGATAAACATATAGAGGAATAAAGAAGATAAGAAATAGGAGGCATGCAGATGAATAGAGATATTAAACAGATAAACTTGTCAGACAGATAAATAAATACAGGGAGATAAAGAAAAAGAAGAAGAAGACAGAGATGTGAAGCATGAAGATAAACAAAAATGTACGACACAGACAAATAAATAAATATGGAGAAATATAGAGAATGAGAACAGGAACAAAGGAGACAAGGACGAGAAAGAGGAGGAAGATAAAGGAGGAGACGAACACGGAAAAAGAACGAAGGTTGGGGGAAAAAAGGAGTAAATGCAAAAAGGAGGGTGAAAGGGGTGGGGGAGGGGGTGGAGTTGACAAAATACTTGACATCTCGTCGGCGATAACACCCTGATAACCCGGCGCTAAGAAGGGCTCGGGCCAAGGCGTTGTGAACCGTGTCTGATTGGTGGCTCTTGAGTGTCAGGGGACTTGAAGGGGGGAGGGGGGGTTGAAGGGAAGAATGAGGGAAAGGAAGAGGAGAGGAGGAGAAGGGGGGAGAAGAGAGTGGGAGAAGGGGAGGTTGAAGGGGAGAA
The DNA here is from genome assembly GCF_015228065.2 of Penaeus monodon. Classification (NCBI taxonomy): domain Eukaryota; kingdom Metazoa; phylum Arthropoda; class Malacostraca; order Decapoda; family Penaeidae; genus Penaeus; species Penaeus monodon. Next base: position 32,248,313 of record NC_051425.1, on the reverse strand, counting down.
TGAGGAGGAGGGAAGTGGAGAGGAGGAGGGGGGGAGAAGAGAGTGGGAGAAGGGGAGGTGGAAGAGGAGAGGAGGGAGAAGGGGAGAATGAGGAGGAGGGAAGGGAAGATTAGAGGAGGGGGAGGGGAGAAGAGAAGAGGGTGGGGGAAAGGGCAGAGGAGGCATTTGGATAGAGGATTGGAAAGAAGGAAGGGAATAGAAGAGAGAAGTGGAATGGGTGGATTAGGGTGAGGGAGGGCGAAGGAGAAGGGAGGGACGGGGTATAGAGGAGGGCGAAGAGGAGGGACGGGGGGGAGGGGGGAAGAACTCTTCATTTAAGATCAGATTGACTTGTCTGAGCGTTAGGACCAACTTTGGCGACCTCCCGCGCAAGTTCATGGAGAGTTTGCGAGTTCACTTGAGGTGGAGGAGGAGTGGCGTACAAAGAGGGAGGAGGAGATGGAGGAGGAGGAGGAGGGAGTGAAAGAAGAAGGGGAAGAAGGAGGAGGAGGAGGAGGAAGAGGTGGTAGTGGTGGGGAGGAGGTGGAGGTGGTGGAGGTGGATGGAGAGGGAGTAAAAGAAGAATCTGCAGGAGGAGGAAGACCAAGGTGAACAAGAAGAGGGAAGAGAAAAAAAAAAGGAAAAGGAAATAGGATAGCGTCTAATAGGAGAGGAGAATGAAGAAGAAGAAGAAGAAGAAGAGATAAGAACAAGGGAAGACGAAAGGGAAGAGCAGGAACACAAGAAAGAGTCACACGAACACACGAGGTAAGGAGAATCAAATGCATTGCAAAGGGAACGATCACTTTTAAGAACAATATTAAGAATGATAAATGGACTGGAGGGTCGAATTTCTCTTTTTGCGGAAGAACTAGAAAGCAGAAGGGAAGGATAAAGAGTGGAGATGACGATAGTGGTGATAATGAGGGGAATCAGAGAGGGAGAAAGGGAGAGAGAGGTAGGAAAAATGGGATAAGAGAGAGAGAGAATGAAGAGAAGAGAGAGAAGAAGAAGAGAGGGAGAGAGAAGGGAGAGAGAGAAGGGGAAGAGCAGAGAAGAGAGAAGAGAGAGAAGAGAAGAGGAAGGAGAGAAATGATAAAGGGAACGAATAAGACAAAGTAGATGAAGAGGATGGAGGGCGAGATTCCTAGAGCGGAGAGAGAAGAAAGCAGAAGGGAAGGATAAAGAGGAGATGAGATAGGAGAAATGAGGGAAGAGAGAGAGAGAGAGAGAGAGAGAGAGAGAGAGAGAGAGAGAGAGACAGAGAGGAGAGAGAGAGAGAGAGAGACAGAGAGAGAGACAGAGAGAGAGAGAGAGAGAGAGAGAGAGAGCGTGTCGGATCGAGGTGAAAGGTAGAACTCGGATGACGGAAGTTGCAGCTAAGTTGAAGTTTGGAGTTAACACAGTGAAGTTCCTTTGATAATTTCGGACTGAGATTGGTGCCCTCCTGACTGACTGCGCACAGGTCGAGAGGGAAGGCCCTTGGCTCTACAGGGAGGGGGGGGGGGGCTGGGGTCTCTCTCTCTCGGTCTCGCCCTTTGCCTGCCTTCTTCTCTGGGTCTCGCCTTTGCCTGCCTTCTTCTCTGGGTCTTCCTTTCTTCCTTCTTCATTCTTCCTTCTCTTTTCTTCCTTCTTCCTTCTCTTTTCTTCCTTCTTCCTTCCTCCTCCTTCCATCCCCGCTCCTTCTTACTCACTCTCTTCCTACCATGTATGTAAGCTCTTTCCCCTTCCGATTTCTTCCGATTAACCCTTCGTCTTGCTTCTGATTTTCCACTTAAGTTTCTTCCTCTTTCACCTCTCCTTTTCCCTCTCTCCTCTCTCTTCCCTCCTCCTCTCGCCTTTCCCTCTTTCCTTACCTCTCTCTCCCTCCTCTCTCCTCTCTCTTCTATCTTCTCTCCTCTCTCCTCTCTTCTCCCCTTTCTCCTCCCCCTCATTTTCTCCCTTGCAGAGCCCTCTTCTCTCTAATGTGTTCCATTAACTCGCCTCTCATCCGGGTCTCTCTCCCCAGCGTGTTTCCTCCTCCTCCTCCTCATCCCCTATTTTTACTTATTATTCCCCTATCTCACGTCCTTCCTTCACTCGTGCTTTTATGTACTTGTACTCTGCTCCTTTCGATGGTTGTCGTGTTTTCGTACTCTGGCTGTCTCTGTCTGTCGTTATGTATGTATGTATCTTTGTATGTGTGTGTGTGTGTGTGTGTGTGTGTGTGTGTGTGTGTGTGTGTGTGTGTGTGTGTGTGTGTGTGTGTGTGTGTGTGTGTGTGTGTGTGTGTGCGGCGCGCGCGCGGCGTGCGTGATCTCTTTCTATCTCTCCCTCTCTGTTTCTGCCTCTTGCTCCTCCCTCCCTTTTCCTCTTTTCATCAGGTTTTATTGCTTTTGCGGCTCCTTTTGCAGTCCGGTCTTATTAGCCATCCATTGCCTTGGCTTTTCTTCTTTCTTATATTGTTATTCTCTCCATTATTTTTCCTCACCTTTGCTCCGCGCGCAGCTTAATCCTCTGGCGTATGTTGAAGCGCATTTGTTCCTTCGTTTTTAATTCCGCCTTTCGCATCGCCCGAGCCTCCTCGCGCGCGCCCGGGGTGGCGGCTGGAGGGCTCGGTCGTCGGTCCCTCGTCGCCAGGCCTCGTCCGCCCCGTCGTCCTCTCGTCCGCCCCGTCGTCCTCTCGTCCGCCCCGTCGTCCTCTTCCGCTCGGTCGTCGTCTTCGCTTCGTCGTCCGCTCGTTCCTCCTCGTCTTTCTCTTGTCCCTCTCGTCGTCTGCTCGTCCGGATGTCCTCTTTGTTGGTTTCTGGTTCGTCTGTCGCCCTGGTCGTCCACCTGCCCCTCGTGTCGCTCTCCTCGTGTCGTCCTCGTCGTCTTTTCGTTCCTCTTCATCCTCGTCCTCCTTCTAGTCGGCTCACCCGCTGCCTTCCTTATTTATCTAGGCGCACCTTCAACTCTATGTAGTCTCTCCTTCCTTCCCTCCTTTCATTCTTGTCTCGCGTCTCTCCTTTTTTTCTTCTTTTTATGTCATGTCCCTTCTTCTCCTCCTCTCCCTCTCCCTATTTCTTCCTTCTTCTCCCCCTTCTGCTCTTCCTCTCCCTCTCCTATCCCTCCTTTCCTCTTCCTTTCTTCCTCCTCCTGTTTTACCACCTCCTCCTCCTCCTCCTGTCCTCCTCATATCTCCTCTCCACCTCTTCTCTCCTCCCCCCCCCTTCGGGAGACTTGCTTGACACCCCAAGGACAAGTGGGAGCAAATCCCTTCTACTTTTACGGCGCGGCGGCTCACCCGACAAGACCTGTCAATTAATGGAACGTCGCTCGCCCCCGTCAAGGCGAAAGCAAAGGCAGTGGCAACGCAAGGCAAGCCAGAGGAGGACGGGGGGGGGGGGGACGCGTCCTCGTTCCTCGTCCTCGACTCCGTCCTCGACTCCGTCCTCGACTCCGTCCTTGTCCTCGCTGAGGGCCGGCTATCGTTCCGCGAGGATTGCGTCGGCTCTTTATGGTAGCTTAGAGGATGTGCGCTTTATTGCTTGCTTAGCCAGGCCGCCCCCCCCTCCCCCCGGCTGCAAGCCCGCCCTGCTGTCCCTCGCCTTACCTTTCCTTGCTTCTCTTAACTTCCTTTCCTTTTCTGTCTATTCCCTTCCTCTCCTCTCCCTTCCTTACCCTTCCCTTCATATCGCTTCCCTCTCTTTTATTCTCTTCTCTTCTTATCTCTTCCCATTCCTTCCCGACTCTTCTCTTCCTTCCCTTCCCTTCTCTCCCTTTTCCTTCCTTTCCAAGCGCACGCCTCCTGCATCCTTTTAAAGTCGAGTTATGTCCTCTTCGTCTTCTTCCTCTTCGTCCTCTTCCTCTTCGTCCTCTTCCTTTTCGTCCTCTTCCTTTTCGTCCTCTTCCTCTTCATCTTCTTCCTCTTTGTCCTCTTCCTCCTCCTTCTCCTCCTCCTCCTCCTCCTTCTACTCCTCCTCCTTCTCCTCCTCCTCCTCCTCCTATTCCTCCTCCTCCTCCTCCATCCAGTCCTCTTCCTCTTCCACTCCCTCGCCTTCTCCCTCTTTCGTACCCTCCTCTCCCTCTTCTTCCTCATCTTCCTCCATCTTATCCCCCTCTTCTTCCACCTCCACCCCCCCTCCCAGGTGCCCCCGATGACGTCACGGGTGATTGCGATTTATGCTTGGCATTTTGCAAGTTTATAGGACAGTGCGACGTTGCTTGCTTGATCATTGGCTGTCGGGCTCCTATCGCCTTAATTCACGCGGGACAAATGCGCTCTCGAGAGGCAGGTCGTCCGCTCGCCTCGCTCGCGCGCCGCTTGTTTTCGTCGGTGAAATTTATGTGGGTGGGTGCGTTCGTGTGTGCGTGGGGCTGGGCACGGAGGTGGTGCGCGCACGTACAGTCTGCATGCACGCTCACGCTCATATTCACGTTTATCCTTCGGTGTAAGTGTTAACATTTGCACTCACACGTACATGAACATGCGCGCGCGCGCGCGCACACACACACACAAATAAACACACATACAAAC
>NC_051425.1:32233836-32238836 GCF_015228065.2 Penaeus monodon | reverse complement strand
GCGAGCGGACGAGAGGAGGAGGAGGAGGAAGAAGAAGGAGGAGGAGGAGGAGGAGGAACAGGAAGAGGAATAGGAAAGAAGGAAGAAGAAAAGGAGGAAGAGGAGGAGGAGGAATAGAAGGAGAAGAAAAAGAAGAGGAAGAGGAAGAGAAGGAGGAGGAGAGGGGACCGATTGGCTGGTCGGCCGGTCCCGTGAAAGTTCATGCGCGGGTCAGGCAACTTTCCTATCTCGGCGAGCGCTGCTGCGGGTCCGTTCCGAAGGGGGGGGGGGGGTCTCGCTGGAGACTCCTTTGGAGGGGGAGGGGAGAAGGGAGGGTTAGGGGGAGATAGGGACAGGGAGAAGGAGAGGAAAGGAATAGGGGAGGAAAAAGAGAGGGACAGGGAGAGAGAGGGGAATAGTGGACGATGGGGACAGGGTGGGATAGGGAAAGGGGAGAGGGAGAGAGGGAGGGAGAGGAGAGGGATAGGAGAGGATGAAGGGAAGATGAGTAGAGGGCGGAGAGGGAAAGGATAGGGAAGGGAGAGAATGAGAGGAGGAGGGATGGGTAAGGACGAGGGGTAAGCAAATGAGGAAGAGATAGATGCTATGGTGTATATATATAGGTGCCTGTTGTTGGTATTTATTTTAATGTTTAATTACTGCTCCAGCTCTCTCTCTCTCTCTCTCTCTCTCTCTCTCTCTCTCTCTCTCTCTCTCTCTCTCTCTCTCTCTCTCTCTCTCTCTCTCTCTCTCTCTCTCTCTCTCTCTCCTCTCTCTCTCTCTCTCTCCCCCTCTCTCCCTCTCTCCCTCTCTCTCTCTCTCTCTCTCTCTCCTCTCTCTCTCTCTCTCTCTCTCTCTCTCTCTCTCTCTCTCTCTCTCTCTCTCTCTCTGTTTCTCTCTCCCTCCCTCTCACAATCTTCCTTTCCGGTCATCCCTCTCTCTCTCTTTTTCTCCTTCTCCTTCTCCCTCTCTTTGTCCTTCTCCTTCTCCCTCTCTTTCTCCCTCTCTTTCTCCTTCTCTTTCTCCCTCTCTTTCTCCTTCTCTTTCTCCACAGGCCGGGAACAAACTCCGTGGTCACGCTCCTTTTCCGCGGCCGTAACTCGAGCTGCGACCGGATGTGAAACGTAAGATTGCGGTAGAAAGAGTTTGCTTTTGCGGCGTCTTCCAGGATTTCCTTTTTTCACTTCTTCCTCCTCCTCTTTTCTTTCTTTCTTTCTTCGGTTTTATTAATTTCTTCTTATTTTTTCTGTTCGTTGTTGTTGTTTTGTGTCTGTGTCTGTGTCTGTGTCTTTGTCTGTCTGTGTGTCTGTCTGTGTAGATATATAGACAGGCAGACAGACAAACGCAGATATACATATGTGCTAAGTTATGCTGCTGTTTTTCTATTCTTGTTCGTTTGAAGCGAAAGTTGAGAACGTTCGATGAGTTAGTGTTTCGTACTTCCTGTCTCGTAGATTTCCGAATGTCCGAAACTTTGCGAAAAGAACAGCGAGACGTTCGTGAGAGGAGAGGGAGGAGGAGAGGGAGAGGGAGAGGGAGGGAGAGGGAGGAGGAGAGGGAGGGAGGAGGAGAGGGAGTGGGAAATGGGAAGGAGAGGTGGAGTAAAATGGGAAAAGAGGAAGGAGGGGAGACAGGATAAGTGAGGATAAGAGAGGAAATAAAGAGCGAGAGATGAGCAGGGAGGAACGAAGGACGTTGGAAGGAGAGATAGAGAAGAAGCGTCTGCAAAAAAGTACGCTTAATCCCCACAGGAGTAGTTGGTAACGCTTTTTCTCCCTGGGGTCAAGAGGGTAACGCTCCTTCTCGCATCGCAGTCTCTCCCTCCCCCCTTCCCCCTTCCCCCTTCCCCCTTCTCCAGCTCCCCTCCAATCCCTCCCTCTTCCTCCTCTCCTTTTATCCTACCTTCCTTCTCCCTTCCACCTCCCTCATCCTAGTACCCTCTTACTTCGCTTACCCCCCAACAATCCTCTCTCCCCATCCCCTCCCTTCTGCCCCCCACCTCACCTCCACGGGCGGGCGGGGATGCACTCGGCGTGTGGGGGGGAGGGGGCGAGTGGCAGAACGGGTAGGGGGAAGGAAGGAGAAGGGGTAAGGCACGGGCGTGTGGGGGGGGGAGGGGAGGTCAAAGCGAAAGGGGGAATGGGCGTATGGGGGAGGTCAAAGGGAAATGGGGAAGGTGCAGGGGGCGTCAGATAGTTGGAGGGAAAGGGAGGGAGTGGTAAGGGAAAGGGAGGTAGATGTGGGCGGGTAACAGAATGTGGAGGGCGGAGGGTAGGAGAGGACGAGGCTAGGGAGAGGAAGGAAGGGAGGAAGGGAGAGAGCGTGACGGTGTAGGAGGCGGAGAGGAATTGGCGGGAGGGAAGGGGGTGCGTAGGGGGGGGGGCTGTCGAATGGGCCATATACAAGTAGAGAAAGTGAAGACGAGGCGCTGATGTCTAGCTCTCACGGGCATAGGGCACGGGCGGGGCGCGGGCGGGGCGCGGGCGGCGGCGAAGATATGGGTGCTGGAGACTGGGAGAGCGACGGGGGGGGGGGGGGCTTGACGCCAGGGACCGGGGAGGGAGGGAGGGGGGTCCTGGAGACGGGGGGAGGGCCGGGGGTCTGTGTTGTAACCGTTCACTCAATCTAATTGTATAAGTCTTTCTCATGAAGACGTTGTATCGACCTTTAATTACATGGACTATGAATTTATTCACCTATACCATATCTATAACTAAACACACAATATAAATTGTACGCACACGTTATGACCGTGTACACAAACACCCACACGATTCGTCTCTCTCTCCCTCTCTGACTTGTAACTGTGTAACGCAACAACGGAGTCTCTTGTTTACGTCAGGCGAGTTCCGCTTGTTGCCCTTTCGCCGTCCTCCATCCCTTCCCTCTCTGTTCCCTCACTATCCTCTACCCTTCCCTCCATTACCCTCCCCTCCCTTCTCTCCCTCTTCTTCACTCCCTCCACTCCTCCATCACCCTCATTCTTTCATTTCTCCTTCTCCTTATCTCCTGTCTCCTTACCATCCATCCTTCCTTCTTTCCTTCCTTCCTTCCTTCCTTCCTTCCTTCCTTCCTTCCATCCATCCATCCATCCATCCATCCATCCATCCATCGTCCATATCCCATCCATCTTCCTTCCTTCCTTTCCTTCCATCCTTCCTTCCTCCTTCCTTCCTTCCTTCTCCTTCCTTCCTTTCCATCCATCCATCCGTCCATTACCGTCCCTCCGACCATTCTCCCTCCCTCCCTCCATTACCCCCGTCCGTCCATCCACCTTCTTCCCCTTTCCCTTTCCTCTTCCTTCCTTCCTTCCTCCTTCCCCACCCCTCTATTTCACATGCCCTGCATCCCGTCAATATCGCAGTCCAACCATTCTTCCCTCCCTCTCGTTCCTCTGCCATCGTGCCCACAACCCCTAGACAGCCAGCCCTGAAAACATATGACAAAGTGTTGGCCTTGTGTGACCAGTGTTCCATCGTGCCAACAATGCCCTGACACCAGCCCTGAAAACATATGACAAACGTTGGCTTGTGTAAGGTGCTGGGACCGGGGGTGGAGAGTGGGGAGGGAGGGTGTGGCAGGGGGAGGGGGGTAGTAGGGGTGGAAGGGATGATTTGGTGTGGGGAAAGGGGGGGGGGGTTAGGGAAGGGTAGAGGACACGAACCAAAGAAGATGAGAAAATGTGTGTGTGTGTGTGTGTGTGTGTATGTGTGTGTGTGTGTGTGTGTGTGTGTGAGAGAGAGAGAGAGAGAGAGAGAGAGAGAGAGAGAGAGAGAGAGAGAGAGAGTAGTGTGTAGTGTGTAGCGTCTTCTTATCACTCTGGTCAAGATGGAGGAAAGTTTTGTCTCTTGTTGATTTATTTGTGTTGCGTCCCCGAGATAACGATCTTCTTTTAATGGAGTTTCGCTGCGTCTCTTCGCCATGACGGTCATCTCCCTCTTTATCGGACTGTGGGATTTCTTCGTCTGTTTATTTGGTTTTCCTCGAGGGGTTTTCATGCTTGAGGGAGGGGTGGGGAGGGGCAGGGGAGAGAGGTAGGGAAGGGGGGGAGATGGGGGAGGGAGTTAGAAAGGGAAAGAGAGAGGGAGAGAAGCGAAAGGAAGGGAAGGGAGAGAGAGAGAGAGGGAGGGAGGGAGGTAAGTAGAGAAAGGAATGGAAGGGAAAGGGGAAGGGAGGTGGGAAGGGACGAGGGAAAGAGGGAAGAAGGGAGAGAGAGAGGGAAAGAGGAAGAGAGGGAAAAAAGGAGAGGGGGAGGAAGGGAGGGAAGCGAAAGGAAGGGAGGAGAGGGAAAGAGTGAGGGAGGGAGAAATATATTAACGACAAGTTCATACGATATCACATTATGTCCATGCAAGATGAGACCATCTCTGTCTTTGTTTTATGTTGGCTATTGTTATTTGTTTTTGTTTTTCGCTGTTATTTACATCCTTGGCGTTTTTTTTTGTGCGCTTTTTCTCGTGTTACCTGATCGGGCTGTATTCTGTTTGTTGTGTTTTGTATTTGTTTAATTAGTGTGTGTTGGATGGTGTTGCGTTACATGCGATTTGTATTTGTGTCGTTTTGTATTTGTTTTATTCATTGTTGTGAACTCTCACTGTATTTCGCTCTGAACTTAGCATTTGTTTTTGTTTCTTTGTGTTTGTTTTATCTAGTGAGTAGTGTTCATTGTGACAAATGTAGAAAAAAAAGTTCAGAATTAGAGACATTTAACACGTTTCGATTGTCTCTTTATCAGAAATTTAAAGTATATATTTGCGTGTTCATGTTATGTATCTGATGTATTTCCGATGAATGTATCGTTGAGCTGAGTTAAGAAAAAAAAAATCTCAAGCACCTCGAAAATGTTCATTCACTTTCACACCCATTTTCTTCATTGGTGTTCTGTGATGTTCTTACGTGTTATGTTCTGTATTTGTTCTTTTTATTTGTTTTTGTTTTTAGTCTGTGCGTCGTTATGCTATCTTTGGTGTCTTGTTTTTGCGTGAAGTGAAAAAAAATATCCATTGTGAAATCTTTCCCCG
>NC_051425.1:32223836-32228836 GCF_015228065.2 Penaeus monodon | reverse complement strand
AAGAAGGGGGTTGGATTGGGGGGAGGGGGGGTGTTGGTAGAGTGGTTTGTGGAAGGGGGGAGGAGTAGGATGTTTTCGGGGGGAGGGGAGAAGGAGGGTGGAGGTGGGGGGGGAGGGTTGGGAGGCGTTTTTTAGGGGAGAAGAAGGACAGTGTGGGGGGAAGGGTGGAGGGTGGTAGGATGGATGGGGGGGGGGGGAGTAAGACGGAGAGGGAGAAGAATGAGGGAGAGGATTGGATAATGTGGAGGAGTGGTGGACGGGGGGGGAGGGAAAAGGGAGCGGCTGGATAAAAGGGTTACTCAGTGGATCCAAGAAATTCGTTATCTTGTCCAGTGTGTCTTGATAAATCGTCGTTGTTTTAAAGTGTTTCGGTTGCGTTTAGTCGCTGCGATACTGCCGAGTCGCCTTCTCTCTCTCTCTTTCTCTTTCTCTCTCTCCAACCCTCTCTCTCTCTCTCTCTCTCTCTCTCTCTCTCTCTCTCTCTCTCTCTCTCTCTCTCTCTCTCTCTCTCTCTCTCTCTCTCTCTCTCATTCTCACTCATTCTCTCTCTCTCGCCCCGTGTGTGTGTAGGAATTAATCTGCGTTCGCCGGACATAAATAAAAACCTATCTGCGAAATCTGACGGCGCAGAGATTGGGGATTGAATTTTGAACCATTTTCCCCTCCCCCCGTCTCTCTCTCTCTCTCTCTCTCTCTCTCTCTCTCTCTCTCTCTCTCTCTCTCTCTCTCTCTCTCTCTCTCTCTCTCTCTCTCATTCCGTCTTCTACTCTTTATCTCTTTCTCTTTCCCTCTCTCTTTCTCCTACTCTTTCCTCCTTTTCTGTCTTTCTTTCCTCTTTCTCCCCCTGCTGTTCTTTTTCTAATCCTTACGCTTTCGCATCGTGTCTGTCTGAAGCTGCATGAGCAAAAGTTCCAGCGTTCGTCATAATTGATTTGTTCATGTTAAACGACTCTCGCAAAGATAATGTAGCGTGGGGGGGGGGGGGCAAGAAAGGTCTAAAAAAGAGCTGCAATAACAACAGCAACAAAAAGTGAGGACCTGACGTTGGCAATATCGCGCGCAGCCATCGAGGCAATAATTACAACATATTCAACCTCCTGTGATCTATGAGGATGACCAAAGCGGCGCTCTCTCTCTCTCTATCTCTCCTTCCTTCCTTCCTTCCTTCCTCCTCCCCTCCCTCCCTCTCTCCCTCCCTCCCTCCCTCCCTCCTTCCCTCCCTCCTTCCCTCCCTCTCTTCCTCCTTCTCTTCCTCCCTCCCTACCTCCGGCCCTCCCCCCTTTCCTTGATTATCGCTCTCCTTCGCCTTCTCTTGCCTCGTGGCAGAAGCGGACGAACAGGGGAGAAACTACACTTCCGTTCACTCTACCTCCTTCACCTTATTATTATTATATCCCCTTTCTCTCTCTCTCTCTCTCTCTCTCTCTCTCTCTCTCTCTCTCTTCTCTCTCTCTCTCTCTCTTCTCTCTCTCTCTTCTCTCTCTCTCTCTCTCTCTCTCTCTCTCTCTCTCTCTCTCTCTCTCTCTCTCTCTCTCTCTCTCTCACTCTCTCTCTCACTCTCTCTTTCTCTTTCTCTCTTATTTCTCACTTAATCAAGAGTCGGCATCCCCCTCCCCTCCCTCTCCCCGCCCAGCCCCCCTCCCTCTCCCCGCCCAGCCCCCCTCCCTCCCCTCCCTCTCCCCGCCCAGCCCCCCCTCCCCCTCCCCACGCCCAGCCCCCCTCCCTCCCCTCCCTCTCCCCGCCCAGCCCCACCTCCCCCTCCCCACGCCCTCCGCACAATGAAGGATGCCCCGACTGACGCCCAAATGGCATCTGGCTCGTAGTGTTTTGTTCCGGCGCACTTGACCCGGCGCCCAGATCTATTGGCTCATTAATAGTTGCTTGGAGGTGGAGGGAGGGAGGGAGGGAGGGTGGGTGGAGGGTGGGTGGGTGGGTGGGGGTGGGTGGGAGGGGGGAGGGATGGAAGGAAGGAAGGAAGGAAGGAAGGTGGAGACGAAGGATAGAGGGAGGGGTGAGAGGAAGGAAGGTGGAGGGGTTGGGAGAGAAGAGGGAGGGAGGGAAAGGTGGAAAGGAGGGCGGGTTGGGAAGTAGGATGGAGGGAGGAAAGGAGGGAGAATTAGGGAAGAAGAGAGAGAGAGAAAAAAAATAAAAGGGAGGAATAAAAAACTCGGATATTCGTCGTATTAAAAGAGAAAACAGTGAAACCTGCAAAAGCAAAATGCAGCTCATTTTGGTATCGCGTGCATGGCATTGTCTCGGCATGCATGATGTATGACTCAAGGAAGATATCGCCCGCTTCGAGATGTCGTGTCAAATGATTGTGTCACATGGTCGCCTGTCTCGTGATTCCTTGAATGTCACAATTTGGTCGTTAGTGTTAGTCAGCGTACTGGTTTACAGCCTCTTCTTCTGATTTCTTTTCTCCTTCTTCTTCTTCTTCTTCTTTTTCTTCTGATTCTTCTTCTGCTTCTTCTTCTGATTCTTTTCTTTTTCTCCTTCTTCTTCTGATTCTTCTTCTTCTGCTGATTCTTCTTCTGCTTCTTCTTCTGCTTCTTTTCTTCTGATTCTTCTTCTGCTGCTTCTTCTTTTTCTTCTTCTTCTTCTTCTGCTTCTTCTTCTGCTTCTTCTTCTGCTTCTTCTTCCTATTTTGGAAGGAGGGAATAGGTTTAAAAACTATGGCTGGGAGGGAGGAGGAGGAGAGGGTACGGGATAAGGGGAATGGGTGGAGGCTGTTGCTTAGAGGGAAGAGAAGGGAAGAGAAGTGGAGGGAACTCTCTAACTAAAGGGGGGGAGGGAAGTGGGGGAGAGTTGCCATGGAGGAGGAGAGTAGAGGGAAGTCGCCGGACGAGAGATACAACGGATGGGAATGGAGGGGGATTGCTCGATCGGGGAGGAGGAGGAAGGGGGGGGGGGGAGAGAGAATGCGGGCTGGGGGAGGCATATCGCATCTTCTCCTATTGTCTTGTAAGGAAAACTTTTTCCTCCCTTGTTCCGCCCTCGGCCGAAACTTCTGTCGCAGGGAGATTAGGCTATCGTGTGTCGGTCAGCATTTCACGTCTGTCCCGCTGTTTTGAGCCTCGGCCTCTCGTCGGCGACCGTTGCCTTTGGAATCATATTTCTAAGGGAGGGGGGGGAGGGGATGAGTGGGGGAAAAGGGGAGGGGGAAGGGAGGAAGGGAGGGGGAAGGAGGAGTGATGAGGGGACGGGGGGGAAAGGAGGGGGAAGGGAGGGTGTGACGAGAGGAGAAGGAAGGAGAGGAAGTGTATTTTGTTGTTGGCCCGTTGATGGTGTACTTTGCTCGGCTTTTTTTTGTCTGTACTTCTGTGCGTGATAATGCTGCACTGGTGTTTGTTTGTTTGTTTGTTTTTCCTCTTCTCAGTCTAGTGGTGCGATTTGTTCGACGATTACGATGGTGATGGTAATGATTTTGAACATTTAAATATGCAAATAACATCAACAGCAACAACACGAAAACACTAACAGCAATATGCACAAACACCCAATGCAACAAATACAACAAAAACACCACCACCAAAGACCCCCCCCCTTAAAAGGAACCCTCCACTGACCCTCTCTCTCTCTCCCTCGCAGAGCGGCCGCGCTACCGGACGGCGTACGCGTGCGAGGGCTCCACCCTCAACATGGAGTGCGACCCGGGTCACGTGATCAACCTCATCCGGGCCAACTACGGCCGCTTCAGCATCACCATCTGCAACGAGCATGGCAACACCGAGTGGTCCGTCAATTGCATGAGTCCCAGGTCGCATCGCGTCCTGCACGATAAGTAAGTTGGAGTGTTGTTTCGTTTTTTTCTTTTCTTTTCTTTAGCTTCTTTTGCTCTCCGGGAAATGCTCTTTTCTTTTCTAGTTGTTCTTCTGTTTAGCTTCTTTTCTTTCTCGTGTACTTTGTTTCCTTTATTTTTTCTGTTAGATATTGTACTTTCTCCTTCCTCTTCGTCGTCATCTTCTTTTTTTACCTCTTCGTTGTCATCTTTTTCTTCCTCTTCGTCATCTTCTTCTTCATCTTTTTTTTTTCCGCGAATGTGTCCGCGCGAGCGCCCGCACACGCACTTATATTTGCAGATACTCGTCGCGCACACAGTCTTCTCAAGCAAATATGTGCATACACTCGTACAGACACACAGGTAAATATGCTTACCTGTGCACAGGACGCACGTCAAGGAGGTTGTGTGTGTGTGTGTGTGTGTGTGTGTGTGTGTGTGTGTGTGTGTGTGTGTGTGTGTGTGTGTGTGTCTAATTCGCTCCATTCCCCCCTCACCCCTCCTTTCCCCCTGTTCCCCGTCCCTTCTCTCCTTCCCCCTCCCTCCTTCCCTCCTTCCCTTCCAACCTTCCCCTCTTCACTCCCTCTCCCTTCCCTCTCCCTCCCCTCCGTACCTCATTGCCCTCCATTCTCTCCCCCTTCTCCCTCCTCCCCTCGCTCTTCCCCCTCTCCCTTTCCCTCCCTTCCCTCCGTCCTTCCCCCCTCCCCCTTCCCTCCGTCCTCCCCTCTCTCCCTCCCTCCTCCCCTCCCTCTCTTCCCCCGCCGGCGCTTATCAGGCCTCGGCGTCCCCCCCCCCCCCAGGTGCCACCCGTCACCTGGCAGTGCCCCTCCGCCGTCATAATCCTGTGATACATTGCCATACCCTGGACGCGCTCTTAGGGGGAGGGGAAGGGGGGGAGGGGGGAGATGAGGGTGATTTACGCTGGGTATCGCTGTAAATTATTTCTCCTTTGGCGGCGGCGATGGAGGGAGGGAGGGAGGGAAGAGAGAATGGGGAATGGGAGGGAGTTTCTGGGACGGGGATTGGGGTGGAGGGGTAATAGGAGGGGGGGGGGGAGAGGAGAGGGTGAAGAGGAGGAAGGATAGAGAAGGAGAACTGGGATAGCTTGGGGGGGGGGATGTTAGGGGTCACTGCCTTCACTATCTTACTCTTACTCCTACGCACACTCCCTTGCCGTCCCTTGTAAGGAATTGGATAGGCTTACCGTTTTCTGTTCTCC
>NC_051425.1:32213836-32221336 GCF_015228065.2 Penaeus monodon | reverse complement strand
ACGCATTTGCAGCGGAGAGAAAATGTATGCAAGGTCCCGTGGCTGCATTGCTCATCAAGTGAAAACAGATAAACAACAGATCCTTCAGGACCTGCTACAAGGTTTCTTAATGTGTCGCCTTTCGTGTCTGTCTGTCTCTCTCTCTCTCTCTCTCTCTCTCTCTCTCTCTCTCTCTCTCTCTCTCTCTCTCTCTCTCTCTCTCTCTCTCTCTCTCTCTCTCTCTCTCTCTCTCTCACTGACTGACTGACTGTCTATATGTATATATACATATATATGGGTGTCTGTGTATGTATGCATATTATTATGTACGTACACACGTATATTTTGTCTTCCTTCTTTGCTAGTGATTCTTTGATTCCCGGAGATTACGCGGATTTTCTCTCCTCTGGGATTGATTCAAGGCGCCACTGAGCTGGGATTTGCCGCTGCCACAGGGATAAAGACATCAGTCACGTGATCAAAGCAAACCGAGAGACACCGCGATAAAAAAAAAAAAAATCCCTTGTTTTGTTTTTGGGGAGATACGATGAGTCGTCGTGTGTGTGTGTGTGTGTGTGTGTGTGTGTGTGTGTGTGTGTGTGTGTGTGTGTGTGTGTGTGTCTGTGTCTCTGTCTGTCTGTCTGTCTGTCTGTTTGTCTGTCTGTTTGTGTGCTGGAGGACGTAACCGCATCATCCATCTCCATGTTAATTTTTTATGAAGCAAACACACCTTAAGTATCACTCAAACACCCTTTTCGGGATAGCTTTTTCCCTACCTGCTTTCACTGTCTACTCCCTCTCACTGTCTCTCCTGTTTCCTCTCCCTTTCTCCCTCTCTTTAGTAACCCACACCCAATTTTCTTTCTTCCTCTCTTTCTCCCTCTCTTCTTTCTTGCTTCCTCTCTCCCTTTCTCTCTTCTTTACTCTCTTCCCTTCTCCTTCCCTTTCTCTCTTCCTTTCTTTCTTCTTTACTCTCTCCCTTGCTCTCTCCCTTTCTCTCTTCTCTCTTCCTTTCTCTCCTCCTTTCTCTGACCCTTTCTCTCTCCCTCGGCGACCCTCCCTCCCCCCTCGTTCTCATACTTGGCCGGCCCGGGACTTGTCGCTTATCTCATTCTCCGGTCGTCAAAGTCCAGCTAACGACCCGAGGAGGAGGAGAAGGAGGCGAAGATGCATGGGGATGAGAAGGGAAAGGATAAGGAGGAGGAGATGAAGAATGGAAGAGGAGGAAGAGATTGGAAGAAATAAAAGGATGGAAAGGGAAGTAGAGGTGGAGGAGTAAGAAGAGAAAGAGAGAGAGAGAGAGAGAGAGAGAGAGAGAGAGAGAGAGAGTTGAGAGATTATTATTTTGTAAATTTTTGTCATAAAAAAAGAGGTGATTCTTCTGTATTATTACAGAAGACAAAAAAGAAGACTTTTTAAGAAATAATGACCTCCCTCCTGTTACATATCCTTTTTGCCAATTTGCATAATTCTTATTAAATATGCAAGACTGTATTTTGTCCATCCGTGTGAATATGTTTGTGCATGTGTGGGTATGCCCTTCCCGTGTTTTTATTTATTTATCGTAGTTTTTATTTTATTTTATTATTATTATTATTTTTTTTTTTGGGGGGGGTCTGCGTGATTTTATTTCATTATTCTTCCGCCAAAAATAATATAAAATAATGATAATGAAAAAAAAAAATGGCAAGGCAAGCGAGTTATGTGAGCGAACGTTCTAATATTCATTTATTTTTTTTTGTCTAATATCGTTGTTAATGTATTAAAATAACTTCAGTTTTAATTAAGGATATTGTTGTGTTATAAAGAAGTGATACTTTTTCGCAGTACCATTGAAAAATACATTTCAACAATTATTAAACAAATAATGCGTGTGTGTGTGCGTGTGTGTGTGTGTGTGTGTGTGTGTGTGTGTGTGTGTGTGTGTGTGTGTGTGTGTGTGTGTGTGTGTGTGTGTGTGTGTGTGTGTGTGTGTGTGTGTGTTTGTTTCATAAATCCACCACAGATATTCGTAATTCTAATTAATAATATAAAGGACATTTATTAAAATCTCTAAATTCCGGAGAAGCTTGTAAGGGAGGGGGAGGAGGAGAGGAAGGAGGGGGGATATCAGGTCCCAGAGGTGGGGGGGGGAGGGGTGATAGGAAGGGCATTGAGACCCATTATATTTATATCTCCGTTGTAGTGACCGAGACCAGTCCTGTGGCGAGTGTATATGGGACCTTTTTTTGTTTTTTTTTATCATCCGGGATCTTTGTTTTCAATTTTTTTTACCTCCGTGGCAGACATAGAGTTCGACGTTGATTGTCCATTAAAAATAAGGTAGTGTCTTTAAGGCTGAAAGAGAGAGAGAGAGAGAGACAGAGACAGACAGAGTGGTGATGAGATTTTTTTTTTTTTTTCAGTTCATTATGATTATCATTGTGATTGTTGTTATTATTATTTTGTTGTTGTTGTTGCTATTGCTAATTTTATTGTTATTATGTTGTTATTGTTATTATTATTGTTGTTGTTGTTATTATTATTATTATTATTATTATTATTATTACTATTATTATTTTTTTTTTTTTTTTTTATTATTATTATTACCATTAGTATTATTATCATTACAACTACTACTGCTACTACTCCTACTCCTATTTCTCCTCCTCCTCCACTTCCTCCTCCTCCTCCTCCTGCTTTTGGCTAGCATGCAGGAATGTCGAGATAGAATGAATGACCTGTTTTATGGGGATTCCTGCAAGTCCGGAGAGAGCGTCGGGCACTACGGCACATAAGGAAGGGGAGGGGAAGGGGAGGGGTTGGGGAGGAAGAGGGCGAAGGAGAGGGGAGATTTGAGGGGGTGGAAGGGGTGGAGGAGAAGGACCTTGGTGGGTGGAAGGGAAGGAGAGGGTGTGGAGGGGGGTGGAGGCCGGAGTGGGACCAAGGGGCGGTTCGCAGGACATGTCGTAAAGTGGATAAATAAGTGTATTGCGTCCTAGTTAGAGAGGGGGAGGTGGAGGGGCGGAAAGGGGGCGGGGGGTGAAGGGGCATAAAGGGGAGAGGGGGGGGCAGAAAGGGGGGAGGGGAGGTGGAGGGATAGAAAAGGAGGAGGGGGGAGGTGGAGGGACAGAAAAGGGGGCGGGGATGGGAAAATAGGAGGAGGAGAGGAGGAGAAAAGATGAGGGAGAGGAAGAAAGATGGAAGAGATGGAGAGAGTGAGAGGGAGAAGGAGTGTGGAGAGAGAGAGAAAGGAAGAGAGGAGACGAGGAATGAAAAAAGATACATGGAGTAGAGAGAGAGAGAGGGGGGGGGGTAATTAATGAAATAAAAAAAGTCATGAAAGAAGAGGAGGAGGAGGGAAAAAGCGAAGAAGGGAAGGGAGGGGAGGGGAGGGGGGGCGGGGGCCGTAATCCAGAGTGCAGCTGCGGTGGTTATTTATGGAGATTTTGTATGGAATAAATTTTCTCGCGCTTATTAAAACGTCTTGGGTCCCGTGTCCTTGTTTCCTTGAGGGCGGATCTGCAGGGGGGAGGGAGGGGGGGAGGGGGGGAGGAAGAGAGAATTGTGATGGAGATGGTGGAGGAGGAGGAGGAAGGATGATGGAAGTGGTGGAGATGGGGATGGAGATGGAGAGAGGAGGGAGCAGTAATAGTAGGAGGAGGAAGGAAGAAGGAGAAGAGGAAGAGGAAGAAGAAGAAGAAGATGTGAATGGAAATAGAGTAAAAAGCAAAAAGGGGGGAAGAAGGAAGAAAGTGGATGCGGGTTAGGAATAGGTCGAACAGAGGAGGAAAAGGAAAAGGAGAAAAAGAGAGAAGGGAAAAAAAGAGGGATGGATTGTGAGGAAGGAGCGCGGAAGGATGGAAGGAGGGACGAGGGAACGGAGGAGGGAAGGATGGAAGGCAGAGAAGGAGGGAGGGAAACACTTTATTTACTCGTCGCGCAATTTATGATGCTCTGTTTCCTGAAATCCTCAAGAACGAGTAGAGGAACTTTGCGATTTATCTACTTGATAAGGGCAGGACTCGGAGGGAGGAAGGGGGGGGGGAGGGGGAGAGAGAGACACGGACAGACAAAGAGAGAGAGAGAGAAACAGAAAGAGAGCAAACAGGCAAGCGAAAGAGAGAGAGAGAGAGAAAGAAAGAAAGAGAGAAAGACGAGAGAGAGAGAGAGAAAGAGAGAAAAAGAAAGAAAGAAAGAAGAAAGAAAGAGAAAGAGAGAGAAAGAAAGAAAGAGAGAGAGAGAGAGAGAGAAAGAGAGAGAGAGAGAGGGAGAGAAAGAAAGAAAGAGAAAGAAAGAGAGAGAGAGGGGGAGGGGGTCTAGCAAACAAACAAACAAAGAAAGGGCGAAAAAGCCCAAAAGATAAATAACTTTGCATCTGCTCTCTCCATAGTAGAACAATATTCGGTGCCATGCTGAATACATAAACAGTTGTGATATGTGGCCCTTGCCAAAGGTGGCTCTGGTTTCGCCACAGAATTCTTGTATATTATTTTCTTTTTTTTTCCGGCGGCAGATGATTGGTTGGAGGTCGTGGCTGGGCGCTTGTCGATGCTCCCTTGTTCGGGGCGTGACGAACCCTCAGTCGGGGGGGGGGGGGGGGTGCTTTCGTTTGTGACGTCTGTGGTTATTTCTTGGCTTATGTCTGTTTCTGTTTGGTTTTGTCTTTCGTGTTGATTTCATGTGACAGCTATGTCTCTAGTTTTTTTGTTTTTTTTTGTTTTTTTTCCTAGTTTCGTTTGTGTGCTTTTTAGGTCGTTGTTTTTTATTTATTAGTATTTTTTTTTATTATTCCTCGATCTATTTTGTTTTGCTTCTTACTCGTGAACACGTTTTGTCTTTTTTTCTCATCTCTTGAATTGCCTATTGTTTTTTTCTTCTGTTTTTTTAATAATCTTCATTTACTCTGTTTTAGCATCTTCTGCTTCTTCTTTTTTTATTCTTCAGCATCATCAGTATTATCTTCTTTTTCTTCTTGCCTTCTTACCTTCTTACTTTCCTACCGTCCACCCTTTCCTTTTTATATTCCTTTTTCAATGAATTTTATAAATTCATTGAGAAGTGGGTAAAGAGAGAGAGAGAGAGAGGGGAGAGAGAGAGAGAGAAGAGAGAGGAGAGAGGGGGAGAGAGAGAGAGAGAAGAAGAGAAAGGGAAAGAGAAAGAGAAAGAGAAAGGGGAAAGAGAAGAGAAAGAGAAAGAGAAAGAGAAAGAGAAAGAGAAAGAGAGAGAGAGAGAGAGAGAGAGAGAGAGAGAGAATGAGAATGAGAGAAAAGGGGAAAAAAATATATGCTCCCTTGGCGTTACGAGAGAGAGGCTTTACAGCTCACCATAAACAATCCACATAAACAATATCCCAGAGGAGGGGGGAGGGGGTTGGGGAGGGGAGGGGAATCTCGAGGGAGGGGGAAAAGTGGGTGCAAGGTAGGTTGGGGAAGAGAAGAAGGGGGGGGAGGGGGAGGGGAGGGGAATCTCGAGGGAGGGGGAAAAGTGGGTGCAAGGTAGGTTGGGGAAGAGAAGAAAGGGGGGAGGGGAGGGGGAGGGAGTTTCTAGGGTGGGATGGAGGCTGGGCTTGGGGTGGAAGGGGAAGGAGGAAGAAGAGAGAAGAGAAAAGAAAAGGGGAGGAAGAAGAGGAGAAAAGAACGAAGAGGGAGAGAAAAGGAAATGAAGAGGAGGAAGAGAGACGGAAATGAAGAACAAGAAGAGAAAATGAACGGAAAAGAGGAAAAGTAAAGGATATGAAAAGGAGGAAAGAAAGCTAGAGAGAAAGAGAAGAGGGGAAGAGAAAGCAGAGAGAAAGAGAAGAGGGGAAGAGAAAGCTAGAGAGAAAGAGAAGAGGGGAAGAGAAAGCCAGAGAGAAAGAGAAGAGAGGAAGAGAAAGCTAGAGAGAAAGAGAAGAGAGGAAGAGAAAGCTAGAGAGAAAGAGAAGCGGAGAAGAGGAAGAGGAAGAGGAAGAGAGAGGAGGTGGTGCCTCTGTGGGCTTATCCTGCTCCTGAGCTTCTTTCGCGTTGCTTATCCTTCTCTTGCGAGTTGCAGCCTATGGTCCGATTTTTCCTTTCCCTTTTTCTGTGTTTGTTTTGCATTACTCCTTTGGTTCGTTTTTTTGTGCATTTCCAGCTCCCTTCTTATCCCATTCTTCTTTTCTCCTTTCCCTCCTTTTTCCCTTTACCCCTTCCCCCCCCTCCTCTTTCCTTTTTCTCCCTTTCCCCCCCCTTCCCTTTTCCCTTTTTCCCTTTCTTCTCCTCCCCCCCTTCCCCCCTTCCCCCTCTCCCTTTCCCTCTCCTTAGCCGTCTCCCTCCCCTTCTCCTTCCCCTTCTCCCTCCCCCTTTCCTTCTCCCTCCCCTTCCCCCTCCCCATTTTTCCCTCTCTCTCTCCCCACCCCCCCCCCCCTCCCTCCCTCCCTCCCCCTCTCCCTTCCTTCTTTCTCTCCTCTCTTTTCCCCCCTCCCCCCTCTCCTCCCTCTTCTCTCTCCTTCCTCTTCTCTCTTCCCCTCTCTCCTCCCCTCTCCCTCCCCTCTCTCTCCCCCCCCCCTCCCCTCCCCCCCCCCCCCCCTTCCCCTCGCCCCCCCCTTCTCCCTCGCCTCCCCCTTCTCCCTCGCCTTCTCCCTTCTCTTTATTGTCATTCCTCTCGTGTGCGTGCGAGTACCCGATGAGTGTCCCAGCGGGGTTATGGGCGTGGTGGGGTTCCTCGTCTAAAAAATAAAAATAAATAAAAAGAGGAAAAGGGGCGAGGGTCTGAGGGGGGCAGGGGGGGGCAGGGAGAGAGTGAGGGGGGAGTAGGGAGAGATAGGGGGGGGGAGATTCTTAGGGGAGGGGGAGAGGAAGGTGATGAGAAGGGGGATGAGGTAGAAGGGAGGGGAGGAGGCAACGTAGTTTGGGGGAGAAGGGAGAGGAAGAGAGGTTGTGGTAAGGGGGAGAAGCAGTGAGAGGGAGGGAGAAGAAGAGGGTGGTAGGTGGGGAGGTAGATCGTTGGGGAGGTGTAGGAGGGAGAGGGGTAGGGGCGGAGAGGGGGGGAAAAGGGGGGGAGGAGGAGGGGGGGCGAGGGAAGGAGGGGGGGGACGGAAAAGGGGAAAGGGGAGGGCGAGAGAGTGGGGAGGGAGCGAGAGAAGGGGGGGAGGGCGAGAAGTGGGGGAGGGAGGGCGAGAGAGGAGGGGATGGAGGGCGGGAGCGGTCGTTGGTGCAAACGTCGTTTCGGTCTCAGCGCGAGGGCCAGCTGGAATGGGCGTGTCTTTTGTTCTTTGCTTTGTAGTCCCTTTATCGCCTGGCACTCGGAGCGTTCTCATATTTTTGTTTTGAGCGGAAAAAAAAATCAGGAAAGGGAGGGGGAGGGGGGGCAAAGGGAATTAAATTACTTGATGAAATGTTCTAATGAAGAAAAAAGGTGTCGATATAGATTATTTCTTTTTTCTTTTTTTGTGTGTCTATACTGTATCTATATTTTGTGCGTGTGTGTATTTGTGTTTTTTACTATCTGTATGTACGTGTGTATTGAGCAGGTTTTGCATCTTGTTACTTATTCATTCTCTCTCTCTCTCACTCTCTCTCT
>NC_051425.1:32198836-32203836 GCF_015228065.2 Penaeus monodon | reverse complement strand
GACTGACTGCGTTTATGGAGAGACGAATGCTCCTTGGGAGAGGAAGAAAAAAGAAAGAAGATAAGTGATTTTAATGCCGCGCTTGCTTCCTCCGACCGTCATTCCTTCTCCTCCCTCCTCCTCCTCCCTCCCCCTCCCCCCTCGCCACACCCAAAGAAAGCAAAAAGGTAAAGCAAGTCCTTAAGGCAACGGGGTCCTTGGTGCTTCTCCACGATGAAGACGATATATGCGGTATACCGAGAGCCTCCCCCTCCTCCTCCTCCTCCTCCTCCTCCTCCTCCTCCTCCTCCTCCTCCTCCTCCTCCTCCTCCTCCTCCCCCTCCTCCACCGAGCACTCCGTATCCGATCAGTTAAGCGCCCGGACTGTTTTATGCCGGCTGGGTCCCCCGCATTAATTGCCGACGCCGAAAGCAGTCGCTTATCGGGCCCGGGAATCGCCTTGTTAGCTCGCCGTTTTAATGCATCGCCCGAACGTCACCTCGCGCGGGTCCGGCCTCGGCAACGGCTCAATATATGATGTAAGATCTCCATTAATTAGAGCTGGGGATTGCGGCGACGCTGGCTTATCTTGTTTGGTTAGGGTGCGTTTGGGCGGGGGAGAGTGGGCGCGCGCAGGTGTAAGCCGTGTGTGTGTGGGGCATGGTGTGGTAGGGGGTGGGGGTTGGGGGTAGGGGGGCTGGGGGTAGGGGGTATTATGTGTGATTCGTTTAGCGGCGGTTTGGGGTGTGGCGGGTGGGCATGGCCGGAAGTAGGGCGGTGAAGGAGGTACAGCTGGGGATTTAAAGGGAAAGGAGAGAGAGAGAGAGAGAGAGAGAGAGAGAGAGAGAGAGAGAGAGAGAGAGAGAGAGAGGGAGAGGGAATACAAGAACAGAGAGAAGAAAATAGAAGAACGAAAGAGGAGAAGGGCGGAAGCCCGCGCCTCCTTCGTCAGGCGCGAGCACTTCCCGGCGTCCGTGAGCGGTGATCGACGCGGCGCAGGTACTTGGTCGCGGGCGGTTTCCTCCGGGGATGTGAGCGGCCGGCGGGCGTGGAGCCTTAATTGGGACTGTCTCCTTCTGTTTCGCCTCTCCTTCTCTTCCTCTCTTTATTCGCTTTCTCCTTTTTCTACTCTTCTTAACTCTTTCCTTTCCCATTTTTTCCCCTCTCTCTCTCTCTCGTTATTTCTTGTCTTGCTTCTTTGTTGCGCTTTTTCCTTTGCCTTCTCTCTTCATTCTTTATCCACATTCCCCTCTGTTCTCTCTGTCGAATTTCTTTTTTCTTCTAATCTGTATCCTTTTCTCCCTCTTCTCTTTGGTTATCCTCCCTCCTTTTCCATTTCTTTCTCAATAATTGGTTCCTCCTCTTACTCCTGTTCCTCCCCTTCCTCAACCCCTACCTCTCCTCCTCCTCCACTTACACCTCTTCCTCCTCCTCCTCCTCCTCCTCCTCCTCTCCTCCTCCTCCTCCTCCTCCTCCATCTCCTCTCCCTCCTCCTCTTCCTCCTCCTAATCCTCCTCCCAGTGCTCCACCCCATCCGCATCCGCCAAACCCCTCTTGCCCGCACCCCTCCCCGCCGATTCCCCCTTTCCCCCTAATTCAGCACATCCTCCAGCAGTCGCCTGCCAGTTTTCCACCTGTCTATATTTTCCTTCCCGCTGAGGGCAGGGGAGGGAGGGATAGAAGGATGGAGGGAGGAGGGGAGGAGGGAGGGATAGAAGGATGGGAGGGAGGGGAGGGGAGGGAGGGGAGGGAGGGGAGGGAGGGGAGGGTGGGAGGGATAGAAGGATGGGAAGGAGGGATAGAAGGATGGGAGGGAGGGATAGTAGGATGGGAGGGAGGGAGAAAGGAGAGAAGGGTGGGAAGGAGGGAGGAAGGACGAAAAAGGAGTTCATAGAAAGAGGGAATTGGGGAATTGGGGATGGAAGCAGGTAGACAGACGCAATAAAAATATGAGATCAGGAGAGATAAAGACAGAAAAAAATATGGGGTTTGGGAGAAGGAGGGGTGGATAGAAGGGGAGGAGGGGGAAGAAGTGGATGGGGGGGGGCAGAAGTGGGTGGATAGAAGGGGAGTAAGGGGGAGAAGTGGGTGCGTATAAGGGGAGGAGGAGGAAGAAGTGGATGGGGAGGAGGGGGAGAAGTGGGTGGGAAGAGGGGGAGGAGGGGGAGAAGGGAGGGGGGGACCTGGGCGTTTATCTTGTCTCATAAGATCCGCGGACGTCTTCATCTGGGCTGGCGACTTCGCGAGGGACTCACTCCCTACCAATTAGCACTTGTTGTTTGTTATTATGTTTTGGCTTCTGTTGCCCGGGCCACATGTCGGTGTTGATTGGGCCCGGGGTGATGCCGATGCAGGGACGGGGCGGTTTCTCCCCCCCCCCCTCTCTCTCTATCTATCTATTTATCTATCTATCTATCTATCTATCTATTTATCTATCTATCTATCTATCTATCTATTTATCTATCTATCTATCTATTTATTTATATCAATCTCTATCTCTCTCTCTATCCCTCTCTCTCTATCCCCCTCCCTCCCTCCTCCCCCCTCCTCCTTCCCTCCCTCCCTTTCTTTCATTCCTTTCTTGTCTCTCTCTCTTCCCCTCGTCTCCTATTCTCCTTCCCCCTCTATCTCCCCCAACTCTCTCTCTCCATCTTCCAATTCTAACCCCACTATTCCTGCCTTTGTTCCTTCATCACCCTTATTATTATTTTTAAAAATTTACTGATATTTCTAACCCACTTCCACCTTCCAATAAAAGAAAATCGAAAAAGAAAAAGAAAAAAATATAAAAAAACACGTGAACTTTGAGTGTTCTCTCGTATTTGACACTCGCCTTCCCCCCTCCCTTGGAAAAAAAAAATAAAACGCAAATAAAAAAAAAGAAAAGAAAATCACGTCAATTTGCGTGTTTTTCACATTAGCTGGCTCATTATATCTCTCAGGAGATGTTGAAATATTGATGCCATATCCTCCGGTGTGAAGTCGCGAAAGGTAGGTCAGTGAGGTGGAGCTAAGTGGCATTTACTCCGTCCCTCCTCCCTTGTTCATCTTCACCAGGTGCTGCTACTGCGAAGGGTGTCGGGGTTTCGTTTTTCCCTTTGTTTATTTAATATGTTGGTTCTTTGGGAAAAGGTGTCTCCACTTTATTATTGTTGTGGTTATCATCATCGTCACTATTAATGTTTATTTTTTTCTTGGTTTTGTTATTATTGTTGTTATAGTAATCAGTTTTGTTATTATCTATATTTTTTACAAATTAGTTATTTATTTGTTTGTTTTATTTATTTATTTATTTATTTATTTATTACAAATGCACACAATACGACACCTTTTATAGGGAGAAAGGCGAAAATTTTAGCTAGACCATTCGAGTCGGAAAATAAGTAGAATAAGTAAAAGGAAAAATATAGGTTGCCACATTCCCACAGACGTTGAAATGTCAGCGTCAAATATCAGGCAGACCTTTTCGCTGCCTTTGCCGACAGCTCCCTTGGGATGGGGGTGGGGAGGGGGTGGGGAGGCAGAGGGAGATGGTGGAAGGGGGAGAGGCAGAAGAGGGTGGAAGTGGGGAGAGGCAGAGGGAGAAGGTGGAAGAGGGAGAAGCAGAAGATGGTGGAAGGGGGGAGAGGCAGAGGGAGAAGGTGGAAGAGGGAGAGGCAGAGGGAGAAGGTGGAAGAGGGAGAGGCAAAGGGAAAGAGAGTGGAAAGGGGGAGAGGCAGAAAAAAAGGGAATGGAGAGGGTTAGAAGGGATGCAAAGTTACGAACAGTAAGGAGAGGGAAAGAGGGAGAGATGGAGGGGGAGCGAGAAGGAAGGTAGAAGAGAGAAATAAGGTACGATGGAAAGAGAAAGAATGAAGGAAAGATGATTGTATATGAAAGTAAGGAAGGTGTCAGGGGGAAAGAAATTAAACTGGGAAAGGAGTCGACTACAGGGAATTGATAGAGAGAAAAGGAGTGAGATGGAAAAAGGGAGAAAGGACGCGATAGAAAGAGAAAGAGAAAGAGAAACGGATATGACAACATATAATATAAAGAGGATAAACAGCAACGAAAACACAAAGGATGAAACGAAGAAGAAAGGAAAAAACAGAAGACGGTAGATGTTAAACAAAGTAGCTCTTCAGATTGCATTACGCGGGAGATATTCGGGAATATGAAGTAAAGAAAAGGTGGGGGGTGAAGAGGACAAATAAATGGCAGTTGAGGGCGGAAGGAAACAGACAAAGCATACGCAGAGGGAGAGGGTTATAATACGAAGGGACTGAAGAGGGAGAGAGAGGAAGAGGAATAGAGAGGGAGAGGGAGGCGACTGCAGTGAAATGAGTAGCGAGAGAAGGAGAAGAGGCACAGACAGATTATATGGTAAGATTATATAGGGAACTGGGGAGATAAAAGAGAGAAATGGTAGAGTTGAAAGAGCCAATATTAAACAAAATTGTGTAGATGAGAGAGATAGGGAGAAAGAGAGAGATATAGAGATATAGAGAGAGAGAGAGAGAGAGAGAGAGAGAGAGAGAGCGCGAGAGATAGAGAGAAGAGATGAAGAGAGGGAGAGAGAGAGATTGCGAAAGGACGTGAATTATCATCATAATGTTTCCCGAACCCCACCGCGGGTGCTATAGCGAGGTGCAGTACCGCTCCCAGATTGGTACTACAGAGTGTATTATAACTTTGCATATTCTCTCCTTCGTTTTTGCGCTCTTCTCTCTCTCTCTCTCTCTCTCTCTCTCTCTCTCTCTCTCTCTCTCTCTCTCTCTCGTCCTCTCTCTCTCTCTCTTCTCTCTCTCTCTCTCATCTCCTCTCCCCTCTCCTCTCTCTCTCTCCCTCTCTCCGCCTCCCTTCTCCCTCCCCCCCCAGATGAAGGAGAGAGAGAGGAGAGAGAGAGGAGAGTGAGAAGAGAGAGAGAGAGAGAGAGAGAGAGAGAGAGAGAGAGAGAGAGAGAGAGCCTGCATTTGCGCAGTGCAACCAGCCAGGCTCCCAGATCCAGCTCCAGGTATCAAATTTATGCCGTCCTCTTCTGG
>NC_051425.1:32193836-32196336 GCF_015228065.2 Penaeus monodon | reverse complement strand
TCGTCCCTCTCTCTCTCTCTCTCCTACTCTCTCTCTCTCTCTAGCTCCTCTCTCTCGCTCTCTCCCTCCCTCCCTCCTCCTCCCGACCCTCTCCTCTCTCTCTCTCTTCCTCTCTCTCTCTCTCTCTCTCTCCGCCCTCCCTCCCTCTCTCTCTCCTCTTCTCTCCTCTCTCTCTCTCTCTCTTTCTCTCTCGTCCCCTCCCTCCCTCCTCCCTCCCTCCCTCCTCTCTCGCTCTCTCTCCTCTCTCTACGTTCCTCTTCATCATACCAGTCGAAGCATTCCAACCGCGAAGACGGTTATTATTGCCTTTAACTTGGCTTCGGAGATAGACTGGGAATGGGACGATGGGGTTTTGGGAATAAGAGCGAGGGGAAGGAGGAAGGGAAGGGAATCCGATTGGGGAAGAGAGCAGGGGAAGAAAGAATAAAGGTAAGGGGGGGGGAAAGATGATTGAGTACGGTATAAAAGGTAAAGGCAGTATGGATGTAGAGAGAGAACGGAACAACGTAACGAAGGAAGGGGAAGGAAAGAAGTAAGAAAGGAAGGTGGAAAGTTACGAGCGCAGACAGTGAAAGATGTGGAGAAGAAGATGTGAGCAGAAATTAAGGAAAAGTGGAAGAGTTGTTTATTGAGTGGGAGATGTGAGTGATGGAGTAGTGTGAGTTTGAGGTAAGTCTGGGCGAGGGTTTTTTTCTTCTCTTGCTTCGCGGGTGGACGTGCCTCTCCGCCCCTTTTCAGCGGGGGAAACACATGTCACGTGCCCTTGTTGGATGAGAATGGTGATCCCGGTACTCTTAGCGCAAGAAGACAGCGAAAAACCATAGAACGAAACAAACACAGTGACAACAACAGTAGTACTCGCAAGTAGACTCACACTTACTCTCATGCTCATATTCATATTCATACTCATTCACACTTACAATTACACTCATACTCATTTTCGCACTCGTACTTATTATACTCATACTCACGCTTACTTCAATTCATACTCATACTTACTCAAATTCATGCTCTTTATCACACTTAGACTCATACTCATACTTATGATTATACTGATACCCACACTTACTCGCACGTTTACACGCCTACTCACACAGTAGCTCTCACGTCACTGCCTTTCACTCGCAACCACAGACGCGCTGCTTTCTTCATATTCCACTCACCTCGCATTGCCCACACGCACGCTCGCACCAACGCCCACACGCCAACGCGCCCCCTTCCCACACCCACCCACGCACAACGCCACGCTCTCCCCCACACTCTTACCCACTCTCGTAATCTCATTCTTGCAACCCCACCACCGCACGCACGGACAAACACGAAACGCCCGCGCTACGTCAGAGCGCTACATAGCATCCCGCACACGCCACACACACAACACAACACACAACACGCACGCTACGCACGCACGCACGCACGCACGCACTCGCGCACACACACACACACACACACAACACAAACACAACCACACACCGTCCTCTCTCTCATCTCGACTCCGCATGTTCCCTCGGAATTCAACCCCTCTACACACACACTCGCACTCTCCGCTCTACCATCAGCCTCGCTTTTAGCATACACTTCGACCTCACACTCCGAACTCACTGCCGCACTCCCACTCACACGCCCCGCGTTGTAATGTTTTTTTGTAAGGTTATAGGCAGACAGAGCTTTAACCCTGTAACCTGTAACCTGCCAGTGCGGTCGGCTTTAAAAGGGACGTCAGCGATGGCCTGATAGAATTACCCCCGTGATGGAGCTCTGTATTTGCATATAATGTCGGATGAATTTGGTGTAATGTATTTTCTTTTTTTTTTGGGGGGGAGATGGTAAGGGTGAGGGTAAAAGAGGGAGGGAGGGATGGGGGGGTGGCGGCAGAGGAGAGGGGAAGGGGGGGAGGAGGAGGAGGAGAGAGGAGGAAAGGCAGAGGAGGAGGAGAGGAGATGGGGGGGGAGAGGGGAGGGAGATGGGGAGGGAGGAGGAGGAGTTGAGGGGGGGGGGTGGAGGGAAGGGAAGGGATAGAGTGGAGAGGGAGGGGGAAATGTGGGCTTAAAAGTGAAAGGGAAGAGAGTGAGAGAAGAGGAATAAGAGGATGAAATGAGAGAAGAGGAAGAGACGCAGAGGAGAGAGGCCGAGGAGGAGGAGGCCGAGGGGAGGGAGGAGGAGGAGAGAAACAGGTGGTTTTTGACCGTGATCGTAAAAAAAATATATTTTGATAATTAAGAAAAAATTAAAATGTGAATGCCGTAAGAGGGAAGGAAATGGAAGTACGTTTCCTAAATTTCCTGAATATGTTTTATGAACTTCATTATCCGCTGAAACTTTTTTTTTTCCTGCTTTGTCGTCTCTATTTTCGCTCCAGACTTTCCCTTCTATTCCTGCTTTCCCCAACCTTTATCGTAAATTATCCTATTTAGACTATATTTTCTTTCTTTTTCTTCGTCTTTCCTCTCATCTTCATTTTCGCTATTAACGCGCCCCTATTTTTCCTCTTTCATTCCCA
>NC_051425.1:32188836-32191336 GCF_015228065.2 Penaeus monodon | reverse complement strand
TGTTTTACATCGAAAGTGTTCTTTGTGAGGCAACAGTGGTAAGAATAACACGTGTCGGACAGAGAGGGGAAACTTAGCGAAAGAAAGAGAAGAACAGAACAAGGAGGGGAGAAATGAGGGGAAAAGAGGAGTGAGAAGAATTTCTTAATCAAGCTCTTCGTTCATTGTTTTTGCTACTGACGAATCCCCTGTTTCCTTGTTATTATTTTTTCCCCAAGCCCCGTTTCCTTATTATTGCAGAAGCCTAATCCTTTTTTTTCTTCTTTCGCAGGTGTAGCCAACGACAGAACTGCAGCGTGGCGGCGTCCACAAGGGGCTTCGGCGACCCCTGCCCTGGCACCCTCAAGTACTTGGAGGCGCATTTCCAGTGTGTCCCTGGTGAGTGGCTCGCTCTTGCTCGTGCGCTTTCCCTTTCTGCCTCTCTCTCTCTCTCTGTCTCTCTTTCTTTCTTTCTTTCTTTATTTATTTATTTCTCTCTTTCTCTCTCTCTCCTCTCTCGTCTCTCTCTCTCTCTCTCTCTTCTCTTTCCCCTCTCTCTCTCTCTCCTCTCTCTCTCTCTCTCTCTCTTCTCCTCCCTCTCCTCCCCTCGTCCTTCTCTCCTCCTCCTCCTCCTCCTCCTCCTCCTCCTCTTTTCCCCCTCTCCTCCTCCTCCTCCGTCTCCTCCCCCCCCCTTCCCCCTTCCCCTTCCCCTCCCCCCTTTCCCCTTTCCCCCCTTTCCCCCTTTCCTGCCGGCTCCCTGCCCCCCCATTTTCCCTTCCCTTTTTCCTTTCCCTTCCCGTTCTCGGCGTCATCGCCCCCTTTCCCCTTTGTTTTTTCCTTTTTTCTTTTTCCATTCTTCCTTTTCCCCTTTCTTCTTCCTTTCTCTCTCTCTCTCTCTCTCTCTCGCTTTTTCCGTTTGTTTTGATTACTGATCCTTTGCCCGACGGCTCGAGGGCCCTGTCTGTATAGAGCCGAAATTTGCTGGAGCTTGTAATTCAATGCAGTCGGAGGGGCATTGATTTACTTACGTGTGTGTGTATATGTATATATGTATATATATATATATATATTTATTATTATATTTTTATTATTATTATTATTATTATATTATTATTATATTATTATTATTATTATATATATACATATTTTATTATTATGTGTGTGTATATATATATATATTATATAAAATATAATTATATTATATATGATATATATATATATATATATATATATATATTAGTGTGTATGTGTGCGTGTGTGCGTGTGCGTATGTGTGGGCGCGTGCGCGTCTGCATGTGTGTGTGCGCGTGCGGTTGCGTGTGTGTAAAATCTCCGTTCGAGAAATGACGCCAGCCCTCCCTTGCAGTGAGTCCGCCCCAGCACACCGCGCGCCCCCGCCCGCACTGGTTCATCGCCACCAAGACGACCGTCAGCTCCATCACGGAGGACGACCCTCTCCTTCCGTCGCCGCCCACGAAGATCAGTCCCGCCGGCGCGGGCGGAGGCGGCGCCAGTGGGCGGCCTGTCACCGACGGCGTAGAGCGCGAGAGCGGCCTGGGCGGCGGCGTCGAAGGGAGCGTTGAGGGAGGCGACGGCACGGGGGTCGTGGGCGGCGCCGCCGACGTCGTGGGCGCCGACCTCGGCAACCGGCTGAAGGGCACGCCCGCAGAGGACCTTCCGCAGACGACCACCTCCACCACGACCACGACGACGCTGCGCCCGCCGCCGTGGCTCATCACCAACACCACCAAGAACACCACGACCTCCACCACCACCTCCTCCACCACGTCAACGACCACCTCGACCGCGAAGCCGGCGTCCTCGACCACGTCCACCACGGCGCGCCCCAGCACCAACCTGGAGGCGCCCGCCGTGCCCTCGGAGGGCGGCTCCGAGGGCGGCAGAGACGAGCACGAGCACCGGGACGCGGCCAAGGGCGCCGCCACCGACGGCCCCGACGCGCCCGACGCCGACAGAGTCTCCACCTCGACCATCTCCACCACCAGTAAGTCCCGTCCGCTGGCCGACGCCTCCGGGCCTTTTTGTTTGTCATTGCTGTTATTGTTGCCATGTTATTTCCGCCTTTAACCTTGCCTTTCCCGCCACGAATCCCTCTGCCAAGGCCTTCTGACTGACGCGAGCTCTCTTGCAGCGCTGTGGGCCCCGCGCGCCGAGGTGCCCGCCACGGAGGTCGGCGTGCCCATCAGCGAGGCCTCGTGGTGCCCGCCGTCCTCCGGCCGCGGGCTGTTCTGGAACTGGACTCAGGGCGGCGAGGTAGCCGTGCAGCCGTGCCCGGGGGGCGCCTCGGGCTGGGCGCGCCGCCCCTGTAACCCGCTGGGCTGGGCGGGGCCCGCCGATCTCAGCGAGTGCCGCAGCGTGTGGCTGACGACGCTGACGTCGCGCGCGCACACCAACGACGCGGTGCTGGCGGTGGCGCACGACCTGGCCACGGTGACGGGGTCGCGGGCGCTCTACGGCGGCGACGTGACGGCCACCGGCCAGGCTCCTGAACAGCCTGGCG
>NC_051425.1:32166336-32183836 GCF_015228065.2 Penaeus monodon | reverse complement strand
TCTCTCTCTCTCTCTACCCCCACCACCACACCACACACACCACACACACACACACACACACACACACACACACACACACACACTTACGTACATATGCAAGTGACTGTACGCCGACTCGAATCCGTCAGTGACTCCGCCCGCGGCCGAGAGCGTCGGGCGCGCGAGGGCTGCAACTTCCCGTGCACCCGTGCGAGGGCTGCAACCGGACGCAAGCGGCCCTGCCAGCCAGCGAGAGAGTGATGCACAAATTCAATAAATTAGTAGCAGGATGTAATCCTCCGGTGGAACTTAATTACGTTAAGTGTACACCTTTGCATTTGGGAGTGCAAGGCCGGCCAGTGTTGCGGCTCTAAGCTTTTATTCGCCGAAGCGGCATTTTATTCTTTCATCTCTTCTTTCTTTCTTTTTTGTGTTTAGTATTTTTAGGATGAAATTATTCCCTGTGTACTGTACAAGAAATTCATGTTTTTGGTGACTGAGACTTGGATTGCTGAAGAAGAACGTGTGAATAATTTTCTTTCACGCTTTAGTGTCGGGTGTACGATGAGCCACCGTGTATTGATATTATATATATTATATTTTTTTTTACTTTTCTTTTTTCTTTGTGTTGCCTCGATTAGAAAAATGTGAGAGGAGAGGGGATGGGCAAGGAAGGGAGGGAGGGAAGAGTGGGAGAAAAAGAAAGAGAGAGGGAATAGGTGTGCATGGAGAGAAGGGAGAGGAAGATGTGGCATATTTAGAGAGGGAGATGATAAACCACAAGAAATCCGGTGCTCTAACTCTCCTTTTTCCCCGCCAGTGCTGCGCCTTCAGGTGGTGGAGACGCGCAACGTGGCCGCCGTCACCTTCCCTTCACCGGGAGAGACTTGGCTGCAGCCGCCGCCCACGCGCCCGTCGGACCCCTCGGACGCGCCCACGGGACACCCCTCAACCACCTCGGGAGACCTCGACGCCCCCGCCGTTGCCACCTCCTCCTCCTCGGCGTCGTCGTCGTCCTCCTCCTCCTCCTTCGACCCGACGAACAGCCTGCAGGATCTGGAGACGCCCCCGGCCGCGCCCCAGGACACCATCACGCTCCCCCCGGAGGCGCTGCTCGAGAACTCCGAGAACGGCCTCGTCAAGATGGTCTTCTTCAGCTACGACGGCCTCCACCACCTCCTGCAGCCCGACGGGAGGTCCTACAGGATCAACGAAGCCAACTTCAAGGTGAACTTTTTTTTCCTGATTTCTGCTCCGAGGCATTTTCTTTTCTTTCCTAAAAGTTCGTTTCTCTTTGTGTTTCCGTCTGTCTGTCTTTTTGTATCTTTTTTTTCTTTTCTTTTTCTCTTTTGGTTTCTTTTTAGACCCAAATCTGATTTTTGAAAATTAACCATCGACATGCTAAAGCGTAACTTCGAAATGAAATATGGTTATAAGTCACGTCTTTTTTGCAGTAACTTGTCTACTTTAAAAGTGGTGACAATGATGATTGATAGTGATGATGATGTTAATCATACAAGTGATGATGATGAGGATAATAATAATAATAGTAATAGTAATAATAATAATAATAATAATAATAATAGTAATAGTAATAGTAATAATAATAATAATAATAATAATAATAATAACAGTCATCATAATTATGATAATACTAATACTCTGATAACAGGCAAACAAGCAAATGAGTAAATAAACGAGACAATAATGGTGCCTCCTCTGATAACTGCCTCCCCACCAGGGCGTGAACGAAACCCGCGTGCTGAACTCCCGCGTCGTGTCGGCCTCCCTGGGCGCCGGGCGTCACATTGAACTGCCGGAGCCTGTCGTCCTCACGTTCACCATGATCAGGACAGTGAACGTCACCAACCCCGCCTGCGTTTTCTGGGACTACACCACCAGGTAGGGGATCGTGGTTCACGTTTTCTTTGCGGGTTTTGGTTTCCTTTTTTCTGGGGTTTACGTTTTCTTTGGGGGATTTTAGTTTCCCATTTTCCCCGACGTTTTTTTTTTTTTTTTTTTTTTTTTTTTTTTTTGGGGGGGGGAGCGTGTTGTTTGTGGGCGTATTTTTATTTGTGATCATTATTTATAGATATAGGTATTTATTTATTTGTATTTACTTTCTGAAATATAGTTATCTTTAAGAATAATGAAAAAGGAGAGAGGCGAGTTTTCCCAGGTGTGTTCCTTCGAGTCTCGCTCTATCCCCTGCCTGTCTGTGTGATGTCGCCTGACTTCGCTACTAACAGCCTTATCTCCGTCAGCTTCGATAATAATGTTGCAGACGCTTTGCATGTTGCAAGGAATGTTACTTTGCTCTTTTTTTATCGCATTGTCAAGGAGGATGATAGCTGTATGACTGTTAGCGGAGATAAGGAGGCGTTCGATTGTGATCTGTGGTTGGGAGCCGTGTGGGACTTTTCTTTCTTTTTCCACTCTCCTTTTTCTTTATCTTTATCGCTTTCTGATTCTCTTATACTCTCACTCCCTCCTCTCTTCCTCCCTCCCCCCCCACTTCCCTCTCCTCTTCCTCCCTGCCCTCCTCCTCCTCCTCCCCCCTCCTCCTCCACCTCCCTCCCCTCCTCCTCCTCCTTCCTCCTCCTCCTCCTCCTCCTCCTCCTCCTCCTCCTCCTCCCTCCCCCCTCTCCTGCGCAAGACCATTGCATGACTTAGATAAAAGTGCTAACTAGCAGCTCTCTCTCAAACGACCCCAAGGTTGTCAGACCTCGGTAATATCAGCTGCTTTGGGGATGGGCGGCGTGACAGAGGGGACGGGGAAGGGGGATGAGGAGGCAGCGGAGGAGGGGATTGGGAGGGGAGATAGGGAAGAGTGAGGAACGGGGGTAGTGAGGGGGTGAATTGCACGCAACACTTACCCCACTCGCCAAGGGGAAGGGGAAGGGAGGGAGGGGTAGTCTACACGTCACATAGTGTACATTCACTCACATACTCGGGGGTTGACAGACAAAGGTGGGGGAGGAGTGGGGAAGGGGAGCGTTTGATCTTGAGAAATGATGAACGTGGGCGGATGCGGGACTTGATTGAATATTAATTAGGTTCGTTAGATTTCGGATGGCTTCTGGTACAGTGTCCCCCCCCTTCCCCCTCCCGACTTCCCCCCCACCCCCGCACTTACTTTCATCTTCCTCATCTTCTATCTTCTTTCGTCTTTCCTTCTTCCTCAGTTTTCCCCCTTTCTCTTTCGTTCGCCCTTTTCATCTCCTATTTAGCTTAATCTCCCCCTCCCCTCCCCCCCCCCGCCTATCAGCTCGTCCTTATTCGATTATGGTATTTGCTCAATTATTGTCGTTATTTTCACTGTCATTATTATCTCTGCTATTAATGTTATTGTCATTATTGCGTTGCCGTCATTTCTCTCTCTCTCTCTCTCTCTCTCTCTCTCTCTCTCTCTCTCTCTCTCTCTCTCTCTCTCTCTCTCTCTCTCTCTCTCTCTCTCACTCCATTCTTCTTCATTTCCCTCCCACAACTCCCTCTCTTCCTTTTCTCCTTTCCTTTTGGCCCCTTCTCCCTCCCCTGCCCCCCTCTTACCCCCTTCCCCCTCTTAACGCCCCCCTTCCCCCCTCTTAACGCCCCCCTTCCCCCCTCTTACCGCCCCCTCCCCCTCCTCCCCCTCTGCCCATTCCGTGAGGGAAAAAAGAATAAACGGCGTGAATGGCGCTGGGCTGCTTAGACCGACACGTGTTATTTCGCGAGTCGACGACATCGCCAAACACGTATTTCCGCGGAATCGACACGGCTAAAGCGCCCGTTGTTCAGTGTTTGTGTTTTTGTTTTGTGTTTATTGTTTTTAGTGTTTGTGTTTGTTTAGTGTTGTTGGGTAATATTTTTTTCTTGAGTCGACGTTCTTTTTATGTCCGTTGTGAGGATAGCGGTAACGACGTGCTTGTTTTGTTTGTGTCAATTACTGTGTGTGTGGTTGTGTGATTTAGTGAATGTTTGTTTGTGTAACTATATGCGTGTGTGTGTCTGTGTGTGCTATTGACTTTCAGTGATTATTAGTGTGTATTAATGACTGCGAAAGTGAAAGTATTTGCATGCGCGTGTATGTGTGTGCGTATTAATGGCTGTATGCGATTATGTGGGTTATTATGCGTGTACGTATTCTACTTGTATTATCAGTGTGCACGATTATTAGACTGGGCGATCACAGTCTGCGCGCCTGCCCGACTGGAGGAGGATTGGGATATCACCAAAGCCGGAATCAGCGACAGGGCATTGGAGGCGAGTCATCGTTGCCTCGTGTTTGTGTATGTGGGTTAGTTTGTGTGTGCGTGCTGCGTGTGTGTGTGTGTGTGTGTGTGTGTGTGTGTGTGTGTGTGTGTGTGTGTGTGTGTGCGTGTGGGTGTATGAGAATGTGTTTTGTCTTCTAATGCTATCATCGGGTTCATTAATCTTGTGATTATGGCTAACGAGGCAGAAGAGGAGCCGGTGTGATGAAGGGAGATAAGGTGGGGGGGGGGACGGGTAGGGGGGCGAGGTGGGGATGGGGAGAGGGAGGAGGGATGAAGATTGGGATGGGAGGGTGAGGGAGGGGGGAGGCGTGTGGGTAAACAGCACGACATATTGGTGACGGCCTCATGAATCCACAATGAAGCGTCACTTACACACACACACACACACACACACACACACACATACACACACACAACACACACACACACACACAACACACAACACACAACACACACACACACACACACACACACACACACACACACACACACACACACACACACACACACAAACACAAACACACCTGTGCACACATACACATTATTACTGATACCAATGATTGTTTTGATAATGATATCAATAGTAGTAACATTGATAATCATAATAATAACCATTATTTACAAAATGAGGTAACGGAACCCCAATTTTTGGAAAAATGAAAACAAAAACGAATAACAAGGGAGGGAACAAAAGAAAAATGAAAAGAGACAACACCAAAAGGAGAACGAAGAAGCCCTAGAAAAAAAGAAAAGACACCCCGGAAAGAAACAGCAGCCCTCCCTTTTCCCCGCCCCCCCCCCCCATCACCACCCAAAAGAGCTGCCCGTTTCTTGACACCAAAACCAAACACAAAAACGGAAAAGGGGGGGACCTTGGGGGTAAACCAGTCGGTAAGGGGAGTGGGGGGTTGGGGGAAATGGGGTAGAGGGGGGTTGGAGGCCCTTTTATTGCCCCCTTCGGGGGGGGGGGGGAGGGAGAGGGGGAGGGGGAAGGGAGGGGGGGGGGGAGGAGAGGGATGGGAAGGAAGGGGGTGGGGGGGGAGGGGGAGTGGGAGAGAAGAGGGGGGGAGGGGAGGGGGGGGAAGGGGGAGTGGGAGAGGAAGAGGGGTGGGAGGGGAAGAGGATGGAGAGGAAGAGGGAGTGGGAGGGAAGAGGGGGAAAAGGGGAGTGGGGAGGAAAGAGAGTGGAGAGAAGAGGAGGGGGGAAAAAGAGGGGAGGGAAATGGGGGGGGGAGGAAAAAGGGAGGGGGAAAGGGGAAAGGGGGTGGGGGGGGGGGGGGGGGGTGGGAGAGGGGAAAAATTAAAAAGGGGGGGGGGGAGGAGGGGAGGGAAAGGGAGGGAAGGGGCCCTGGGGTGGGAAGGAGACCTTGCCTAGGGATTGAGGTCTTCTCTCCCTGTCCTTCCTCCGCTTCCTGTTTGCCGGAAAGAAGAACAGGAAAAGAGAGATGTACAATGAAGGAAGAGAAGATGAGGAACAGAGAGAGGGATAATGGAGATAGGGGAGAGTAGGAGGAAAAGGAGGAGGAGAAAAGAGAAAAGGGAAAGGGGATTTTTATTTACTGTTATTTCTAAGGTATTTTTATTTTCTATTAATTGTGTATTTTTTACGTGTGTAGTAGGAGGTATTACGTGACAAGGATAATGAGAATTAGGTGTTTTTTTTATATTCTAGAAATTCCAGGAAATGTATCTCGTTATAACTTCTCCCCACATTCCTATCGTTTTTAGAAGCAAAAACACAATAGCTTTTCATCGCATCAGATCAATGTGATGGCAGATGAAGTTGCAACATTATCGTTAGAATTTCTTGGTAAGTTATTGAGAGATGCAAAACCTTGTCAAGATATTCAAGTACCCATCAGTAAAGTCCAAAGTTCTGTATATTTTCATGGTGGTTTTCGATGTTACGGATATCGGTTAAAATTGGCGATATAAAAATGGGTGTTATTCTGCGATCAACTTAATTACAAGTTTGTGTTGAGGTTTCATGGCCTGTGCCTTTGCTTTTTCTCTTTTTTTCCCCCCCCTTTTTTCTCTCTCTCCTCCCCTCTCCTTCTCTCTCTCTCTCCTCCCTTTTTTCTCTCCTCTCTCTGTTCTCTCTCTCTCCTCTCTCCTCTCTCTCTCCTCCCTCTCTCCCTCTCTCTTCTTCCCTTTTTCCCCCCCCCCCCTCCCCCTCCCTATCCCCCCTCCCCCCCCCCCCCCCTTCCCTCCCCTTTCCCCCTCCCCCTCCTTTCCCTCTTCTTCTCTCTTCCTCCCCTCTTTTCCCCCTTCTCTTCTTTTTCTCCCTTTTTCTTTCTTCTTTTTTTCCTTTTTCTCCTTTTTCCCCCTTCCCGTTACGCCCGGTTTTCCTCCTCCCTCCCCCTCCCCCTCCCTCCTCCTCTTCTCCTCCCCTCCATTTTTCTCCCCTCCTCCTCTTTCCTCCCCTCCTCTTTCCCCTTTCCCCCCTTTTCCTTCCTCTTCCCCTTCCCTTTTCCTTTCCCCCTTTCCCCCCCTTTCCTCCTTTTTCCTCCCCCCCCCCTCTTCCTTCCTCCCCCTTTTTTACCCCTCTTTCCCCCCCCCCCCCCCCCCCCCCCCCCCCCCCCCCCCCCCCCCCCCCCCCCCCCCCCTTCCTTTTCCTCCCTTCCTACCCCCCCTTTTCCTCCCTCCCCCCTTCCTCCTCCCTCCCCTTTTCCCCCTCCTCCTCCTCCCCTTTTTCCCCTTCCCCCTTTCCTCCCCCTTCCCCCCTTTCCTTTCCTTCTTCCCCCCCCCCTCCTCCTCTTTCCCCCCCTTTCCCCTTTTCCCCTCCCCCTTTCCCCTTTCCCCTTTTCCTCCTTTCCTCCTCCTCCCCCCTTCCCCTCCCCCCCTCCTTTCCTCCTTCCCCTCCTCCTTCCTCTCCTCCTTCCCCTCCTCCTCCTTCCCCCTCCCATCCTCCTCCCCTCCTTCCCTATTTCACAGATTTTAAACTCCCCTTTGCCAAATGAGGTTAACTTGTCACGTTCGGCAGCAGGTGATAGAGGAAAGCGCTTGTTAGGGCAGTCGGGCTGCGAGCTGATGGTGTCGACATTTTTTTTTTCTCTCTCTCTCTCTCTCTTTCTTTTTTTTTTTGTGACTTTTATTTTTATATATTTACTACGCTTAAGGTTTTTTTTTTCTTTTTTTTTTTCTATTAACCCCCCTTTTTTGGGTTTTATTTTTCTGTATTACTTTTTTCCTGGAATCTTTTTCTGGCACTTTTTTTATTGTGTTTTGAGACGAAAAGTTTGGTTACCATAGTGATATAATGAGTTGGTAAGTTAGTCTCCTCGGGATGTACCTCTCTCTCTCTCCTGTTTCTCTCTCTCTCCTGTTTCTCTCTCTCTCCTGTTTCTCTCTCTCTCCTGTTTCTCTCCCGCCCTCTCTCTCTCTCTCCTGCCTCTCTCCTCTCTCTCCTGCCCCCCTCTTCTCTCCCTTTTTCCTGCCTCTCCCCTCTCCTCCCCCGCCTCTCTCTCTCTCTCCCCTGCCCTCCTTTTCTCTCTTTCCTGCCTCCCTTTTCTCCTTCCTCTCTCCTCTCTCTCTCTCTTCTTTTCCCCTTCCCTTTTCTCTCTCCTCTCCTTTTCTCTCTCCTCTCCTTTTCCCTTCCCTTTTTTCTCTCCCCTATCATTTCTTCTACATCTTCTTCTTCTTCTTCTCCCTCTCCCTCTCCCTCCTCTATCTCTCTCCTCTCCTCTCCCCTCTCTCTTCTCTCTCTCTCCCCCTCCTTCCTCCCTCTCCCTCTCCTTCCCCTCCTCCCTCCCTCTCCCTTTTTCCCTCCTCCTCCTCTCCTTTTTCCCTCCTCCCTCCCTCCTATCCCCTTCCCCCCTCCCTCCCTCCCTCCCTCTTCCCTATCCCCCTCCCTCCCTCCCTCTCCCTATCCATCCATCTATCTATCTATCTCTCGTTGTCATCTCCCTTCCATCACGGCGCATAATCAGCAAGCCCACGAGAAGACTTGTTACGGCACTCACAAAGCAGGTCTATGGCTCGTGTCGTGCTTGCCTGCTTGTAGAAACACCGACGCTGGATAAGGCCGTTTTGTGCTTGGGCCGAGATGATGGGGGGTGGGGGTGGGGAGGGGAGGGGAGGGGGTTAGTAGGAGAGGAGTGGGGAGGGGTTTCGGGAGATCCGGTGGAATGGGGGTGGAGGGGATGCGTGCTTGCATGATTGCATCCATGTTCTTGATAAGATAAGCGGAGATCCGTTTGCGCTCTGTGCTTGTCTCTCGTGTGTGTGTGTGTGTGTGTTGTGTGTGTGTGTGTGTGTGTGTGTGTGTGTGTGTGTGTGTGTGTGTGTGTGTGTGTGTGTGTGCGCGCTCGCGCACGTGCGTTATGTTTTCCAAGATGGTAGAGCGATGAACAGACAGAGTAGGGGAGGGGAAACAACAGCTTTATCACACTGCCGATAAAATAACTACAAACATAATAAATCTACAACGACCTTAAAAGATACTAAAACTACAACAAGAATTTAGATGTCAAAAGCAACAGAGAGAGAGAGAGAGAGAGAGAGAGAGAGAGAGAGAGAGAGAGAGAGAGAGAGAGGCGGCTGTTTAGTGCAGTTCATGAGGCAGAGAATTTGCTTGAGAGGGAGAAAGAGATAGGAGGGAGAGGGAACAGAAAAAAAGGCATACAGATTTACGGACACGCAACGGACAAATAGGTAAACATAAAATGTGCCACGTGATCAGCGAAGGTGCACTAACTGTATACTTTAGAAGGTGATGGCTGTCATAACAATTTTTATTCTACCTCTCCCCTTTCTCCTCCTCCTCCTCCTCCTCTCTCCCCTTTCTCCTCCTCCTCTCTCCCCTTTCTCCTCCTCCTCCTCCTCCTCTCTCCCCTTTCTCCTCCTCCTCTCTCCCCTTCTCCTTTCTCCCAATCTTCTCTCTCCTATTCTCTCCTTCCTCCTCATCTCATTTCCTCCCTCCCGTTCTCTCATTTCCTCTTTTCTCCTCATCTCCTCTTCTGTCTACCTTTCTCCCCAACTCTTTTTTCTCTCTTCCCCTTTCTTCTTATCTTTTTTCCCCCCCCCCCTTCTTCTTTCCCCTCCTCCGCCTCCTTCCTCCCTACAGCAAGGTATCCTTATAAACACCCATTCATAATGTTTACCGCTGGTATCACCTGGTATTTACCCCCTTTACGTGCATTACGGGTATTAAGTTTCCAGTGCTATGTCGGGCGTCGAGGACCACCACCATGAGGCGTTTTGTTCTTTGTATGTTTGCTTTTGTTTAGTTTTTGTTTACTTTTTGTTTAGTTTTGCGTTTGCTTTCCCGTTTTCATTCGTTTTCTGGGTATTCACGTGTGCCTTTTTCTATTTCTTTCTCTTTGTCTGTCCTTGTGTATGTGTGT
Source organism: Penaeus monodon (assembly GCF_015228065.2). Taxonomy (NCBI): domain Eukaryota; kingdom Metazoa; phylum Arthropoda; class Malacostraca; order Decapoda; family Penaeidae; genus Penaeus; species Penaeus monodon. The sequence goes on along the minus strand of NC_051425.1, from coordinate 32,174,260 downwards.
GTTTGCGTCTTGTTTGTTTACGCTTTTGTTTTGTGTTTTTCTTCTTCTTTTGTTTAGTGTACATTTGGTTATTTATCTTTCTTTGCTTTATGCTCTTCTCTTTTTTTTCCCTGGCTCATTCTCTCTCTCTTCTTCTTCTTCTTCTTCTTCTTCTTCTTCTTCTTCTTCTTCTTCTTCTTCCTTCTCCTCTCTTCCTTCTCTTCTCCTCTCCTCTCTTCATTCTCCTTCTCCTCTTCCTTCTTCTTCTACTCCTTCTCCTCCTCATCCTCATCCTCCTCCTCCTCCTCCTCCTCCTCCTCCTCCTCCTCCTCCTCCTCCTCCTCCTCTTCATCCTTCTTCTCTCTTCCTTTCTACTTCCCTCTCTTCCTCTCTCTTCTTCCCTCTCTTCTTCTTCCCTCTCTTCCTCTCTATTCTTCCCTCTCTTCCTCTCTATTCTTCCCTCTCTTCCTCTCTCTTCTTCCCTCTCTTCCTCTCTCTTCTTTTCCTCCTCTCGCTTTTTTTTTTCTTTTCTTTTTTTTTGCTTCTTATAATCCCTCTCCTTTGTTACGCAAAGATTCAGGTGTTGTTGTATGAGGCACATCTCGACGTGTTCTTTCAAGACGTGTGCCCTTTATGAACGTCTGTGGTGCAGTATATCCGTCTCCCTTTGAAGAGGAATGGAAAAATCTAAAATGATGATGCTAAGAAAGCGAATGAAGTGCATGCGCCGATATTTTCGTTCCGTCTTTTGAAGAAAATGTATGAGATTTGTTGGATGTATTATTTTCATTTCGTTATAATCGGTATTGCTGTTGTATTATCATTATTATCATTTATTGTATTATTATCATTATCGTGTTTACTGTCGTCGTCACTACTATTACAAAAGTGGTTTTGTGATCCCTTGAAAACGCCGAGGGTGTGTTTTTTTTTTATTGGTTCCACTAATGGGCGAATTTTGTGACGCTCTCCCAGTTAGGGAAGGCTCCGGTTTCCCCCCGCCCGTGTTGCCTTTACAGCTTGTATTAATTTGTTCACCATTACAGCCAATAAAGTAGTGATTGTATGCAAATTAGCGTGTTTAGTGTTATTGGTGAGCGGGAGAGGAGGGAGAAGGAGAGGGAAGGAAAGTAGAAGGAGAGGAGGGGACGAGGACGGAGAAAATGGGAGAGGAGAGGAGGAAAGGGAGGCTGAGGAAGGGAGGGGTGGTAAAGGAGTGGGAAGGCAAGGGAAGGGAGGATTGAGGAGGAGAAAGGGGAGAGGAGAGGAGGGGAGGGAAAGACCTCGCAGCCTCCTTCAAGATGAGGGAGTGTCGGTTGTGGAGCGCTTGAGATCGAGTGGGTGGGGGGGGGGGTGATTGAAGGGAAGGGGGGCGGAATCAACTTTATTATCAGTTCTTTCACAGATACTAATTAGATATAGGGTATTATATTAAGATGTATTGGTTATTCTGATCGATCTTACTGCTGTTATTGTCACCAATACCATACTCTCTTATCATTACTGATTAGTATTGCCGTTGTTCTTTTCATCAATATAATAATAATAATAATAATTACTATTATTATTATTAGTAGTATTACTATTAATGGTATGATGATTATGATGATGAACACAACACTATTCTTGTTATCATCACCACCATCACGATCCTCATCATGAGTTCTCTAACTGTTCTCTACCCCCCCCCCCCCCCCCCCATGCAGCTCGTGGTCGGAAGAAGGGTGCCGCGTCCTGCGCTACAACACGAGCCACACGGTGTGCCAGTGCGACCACCTGACGAACTTCGCCGTGCTGATGGACGTGCACGCGACGCCCCTGGCTTACCCGCACCACCTGGCCCTCTCCATCATCACCTACGTCGGCTGCGTCATCTCCATCGTGTGCCTGCTCCTGGCCACCATCGTGTTCCATGCCTTTAGGGGCCTGAAGGTGAGGGCGTGGGGAAGTAGGGGATGGGGGGGTGGGGGGTGGGGGGAGCTGGAGGGGGAGGAAGTAGAGAAGAATAGCCGACAAATTACGGGGAAGGGGAGGAGGGGAAGGAGGTGAGACTCGTGTTTGAGAGAGAGAGAGAGAGAGACAGACAGACAGACAGACAGACAGACAGACAGACAGACAGAGAGTGGTTGCTTAAGCTTAACGGATCAGGATTTCATCGGCTCATGGACACAAGGGGGGCTTTAGACGATATGAACAGATTTCTCTTTCTGTGCGTGTGCGTGTGTCCGTGAGTGTATATGTGTGTGCGTTTTACACCAGTCAACTAACGCATTTCCTCCCCCTTCCCTCCCTCCCCCTCCCCTCCCCCCGCCTCCCTCCAGAGTGACCGAACGACCATCCACAAGAACCTGTGCGTGTGCCTCCTGATCGCCGAGACGGTGTTCCTGGCGGGCGTGAACCAGACCGACAAGCCCGTGGTGTGCGGCGTCGTGGCGGGCCTCCTGCACTTCTTCTTCCTCGCCGCCTTCGCCTGGATGTTCATGGAAGGTGGGGACGCCGGGACGCATTTTTTTTTTTATTTGAAGAGTGTTTTTTTTTTTTGTAATAATGATATGGAATTTTTTTTTAATATAAAGTTAGGATATAAAGATTTTTTTTATATAAAGATGATATGATATAGATAATTATTTTTTTTAGATATAAAGACCATATGGTATAGAGCATGTATGGGTGTACGTTTTTATATAGAGGGTTTAAAAGAGAGGTAAATGAAATAAAGAATTAAAGTAGAAGTTGAAAGAAGATTGTTCCTTTAGTTACGAAAAAAATGGTTTATGAAGCAGTAAATGCAATAAGGAATTACAGGATAAATTAAAGAGAAATGTTTCTTTGGTTTTAAGAAGGGAGATTTTAGGACGATTATTTAAATTACCGATTGATTGTTTTTTTTTATTATTTTGTCCTACTTCAGTTTTATTTCCCTTGCGATTGTTCTTACTAGCTCAAAATCATTAGCATAAATCAGCATTCCCTTCATAGTCCTTCTATGTATTCCATTTCCCCGTTCATTCGATTCTTTTTTCCTCCTCCTCCTCCTCCTCCTCCCCTCCTCCTCCTCCTCCTCCTCCTCCTCCTCCTCCTCCTCCTCCTCCTCCTCCTCCTCCTCCTCCTCCTCCTCCTCCTCCTCCTCCTCCTCCTCCTCCTCCTCCTCCTCCTCCATCCTCCTCCTCCTCCTCCTCCTCCTCCTCCTCCTCCTCCTCCTCCTCCTCCTCGCGTCCCCCAGACAGCTCCTTTTGGCCACGAAACAATATGAACCTCACCTTCCTTGGCCGCACATCGATCCTGTTTCTCGTTCTCGCGTCCCCAGGTTTCCAGCTGTACGTGATGCTGGTGGAGGTGTTCGAGGCTGAGAAGTCGCGCGTCCGCTGGTACTACGGCGCCGCCTACGGGTTCCCGGCGGTGGTGGTGGCCGTGAGCGCCGTCATCGACCCCTTCAGCTACGGCACCAAGGACGCGTGCTGGCTCAGGGCCGACAACTACTTCATCTTCGCCTTCGTGGGCCCCGTCATCGCCGTCATCATTGTGAGTAGAGAGGGGGAGAGGGGGTGGGGTTGGTTGGGGTGGGGGGAGGACGGTGGGTGGGGTTAGGAGGTAAGGGAGGGGAAGGGGATGGAATTAAATGTTGCTCGACTGTCTCTCTTCTTTTCCTTTCCTTTCCGTCCTTTCCGCAACCCCTTCTCCTCTTTCCCTTCATTCCCTAACCCACACTTCCATTTCCTCCCCATCATCCTTTCCTCCCCCCTTCCTCATCCTCCCATCATCTTCCCCCCTCCATCCCATCATCCCCCCTCCTCCTCCGTCTTCCCCCCTGCTTCCCATCACCCCCCCTCCTCACTCTTCCCCATCATCCTCCCCATCATCCCCCCTCCTCACTCTTCCCCATCATCCTCCCCATCATCCCCCTTCCTCACTCTTCCCCATCATCCTCCCCCTCCTCCCCCTCCCCTCCCCCTCCTCCCCCCACAGCCCGAGGCGACGAAGGCGCGACGGCGGCCGAGGAGCAGCCACGGCCCGGCGCTCGCTCTCGTGTTCCTGATTTCCCTTTTGTCATATTTTCCTCCTCTCCTTTCTTTGTTCTTTGTTTGGGGAGGTTCTGTGGGAAGTGGGGGCGTTGTTTGAAGGATTTTGTTAGTCCTAGCTATTTTTGTTATGGTTTTACTGTTGGTGTTGTTAAGATTAGCTGTGATTTGTGTTTATTTTTCCTTGTTTCCTCCCCTCCTTCATTTTTCCCCTTCCCTATCCTCTCCCTCTTCTCTCCTCCCCTCCCCTCCCCTCCCCTCCCCTCCCCTCTTCTCCTCTCCCCTTCCCTCCTCTCCTCTCCTCTCCCCTTCCCTATCCCCCTCTCCCCTCCCCTCCTCTCCCCTCCCCTCTCCTCCTCTCCCCTCCCTTCCCCTCCTCTCCCCTTCCCTCTCCTCCTCTCCCCTCCCATCCCCTCCCATTCTAACTCTTCCCTCCTTTCCTTCCATCCTTCACTTACCTCCTCCTTTGCCCTCACAACCTTTCCCTCCTCCTCTGCCCTCGCTTTCTTCCCCTCCTTCCTTTGACTTCCCTTCCTTCCCTCCCTTCCCTCCACTTCCCTCCACTTCCCTCCCTTCCCTCCCTTCCCTCCCTTCCCTCCCCATATCCCGGCGAGTAAGAGAGAGCTCGTCATCAGCTCAACGGAAAAGCTCAGATTTCAAATCACCCAATTTTTTTTTTCTTTCTTTTTTTTAATGTATGTTTTTTTCCGTTATAATGGATATGCTAATGACCTCTTTGTCAGAAGTGCAGCGAGCTATCAGCATCAACCGGCCTCGTTTAGTTGTTGTTGTTGATTTTTTTTAGTTAGTTTGTGTGGGTACGGGGAAAAAAAGTAAAGAAAAAAGAAGAAGTTCGTGTCAAAGAAATTTCTTTGTGGATGAACCGTGGTTTTGGTGTGGAGAGGGAGGCCGAGGGAGGCCGAGGGAGGTCATAGGGGAGGGGGATGGGTAGGGGTAGCGGGTAGAAAGGGACAGGGGAAAGGTGGAAGGTGAGGGGAAGGGGGTAGGGTGAGTTAGGGGATCGTGGGGCGGGATAGGGGGTTGTGGGTTGTAAGGAATAGAGGAGGGGGTGGAGGATAGGGGTAGTAGGGGAGGGGAAAGGCGGAGGGTAGGGGTAGGAAGAGAGGGGAAGGGGAGGGGGAAAGTTAAAGGGTTAGGGGTAATGGATAGGAAGAGGATAAGACAGGGGAGGAGAGGAATTGGGGATAGATGGAGAAGAGGTGGCAGGGAAATGAGAGGAGGAGGAGTAGCGATACAGGCAATAGTATAGGAGTAAGAGGGGGAAGTTGGGGAAGAGTAGGAAGAGTTGGGGAAGGGGCAAGAGTAGGAGGCGTAGGATGGGGAGTTGGGGAAGGGGCAAGAGAATGGGAGTAAGAGGGGGAGTTGGGGAAGGGGGGAGAGTAGGGGGCGTAAGAGGGGGTGCTTTGCTCTCGTGTTGTTCCATTATGCATGCCGGAGTGTTTGTTTATCTTGTTTTGTGGACGCCACGAGCCCATGCATAATTTAGCCGTTTTGTTTTGTATCTGTCGTCGATTTACAAAAAAAAAACGGATAGCAAAGTAATGTGTGGATCGGTCTGCGAGAGAGAGAGAGAGAGAGAGAGAGAGAGAGAGAGAGAGAGAGAGAGAGAGAGAGAGAGAGAGAGAGAGAGAGAGATCAGTCCTCGTTTTTGCTTTATCTCTCACCTGCTGTTCTTTTTCCTCTCTACTTTCTTTTCTCCATCATCCAGAGGTTTATTTCATCTTTTCTTCTGTCTCTTGTCTCTTATGTAGATTGTCTTTTCTTTGCGTCCTTCCCAGTGTGTCGTCTTTATTGTTTATTTTAACATTTCCCTCTTCTTCCTCGGTCTTCTGCAAGCATGTGTCTATCGTCCTCTCCTCCTCCTCCTCCTCCTCATTCCTCTATCTTTGCTTTTCCTGCTCCCTTTCCCCTCCATTTCCTCACACCCTCCCCCCTCCTCTTCCCCTCCTCCTCCCCCCTCCTCTTCCCCTCCTCCTCCCCCCTTACCTACCCCACCCCTCCCGTTTCCCCTCCAGCCCCTTCCATACCATTACATCTCCCTCCCCCTCTCTGACCTTCCCTCCTCCCCTTCCCCTCCCCATCGCCCCTCCCCGACCTCTCTTTCTATTCCCCCCCCTCCCTCTCCCCCTTCCTCCTCCCGCTGACAGACAGGGTATCGTGTTTAATTTGCATAGTTCATTTCGCAGTTGCAAATTAACTCGGGAGCAGAAATCAGGTGTGGAAAATATCTAATCTACCAGCCGCTGGTGGACGGTACAGAAGCGCCTGTGTTCCCGTCTCTCCCTCTCTCTCTATCTATCTATCTATCTATCTATCTATCTATCTCTGTATCTCTCCGTCTGCATCACCTGTTTTCTAATCTCTTCTCTCATTTTCCCCTCTCACTCCTTTCTTCTCGTTTCTCTCCCTTTCCCCCTCTCCTCTCCCCTATCTCCCTTTTTCCTTCTTCGTCTCCTCATTCCTTCCTCCTCCTCCTCCTCCTCCTCCTCCTCCTCCTCCTCCCCCCTTCCTCCTCCTCCTCCTCCCTCTCTTCCTCCTCCTCCCATCCTCCAGTCCGTCTTTCTTCCTCTCTCCCTGAGAGACCTCGCTGTCATGGCATGTTGCCTCACGCAACAAAGCCCGCGGATCGCCTGTTCGCTGTATCATAAGAACACAAAACCTTATCGACGAAATCACTACCCCCCTCTTCGCCCCACCCCCTCGAGACAGCGCCTGATTGACAACAGTGACACCATATCTGCCACCAACGTTCCCCGTATCTAATTACTTTGTTGTCAATCGCAGCTTGTTATCCTGTTAGCTTAGCCTCGCTTCTTGCTTAACGAGAGGGAGAGGGAGACGGAGTGGGAGAGAGGGGGAGGAAGGAGGGGGAGTAGGGGGGCGTAGAAAAGGAAGGGGAGAGAGAGAGATGGTGGAAGGAGAGAGAGAGAGAGAGAAGAGAGAGAGAGAGAGAGAGAGAGAGAGAGAGAGAGAGAGAGAGAGAGAGAGAGAGAGAGAGAGAGAGAGAGAGAGAGAGAGTGGGGGGGGGGCAGGGAGAGAGAGCGAGGGAGGGAAGGGCAAGAGGGAAAGCATTCACTGAAGGACAAACTGTTTCAACACCCCGTCTGGAAGCGGGATAGATGGATGATTTGATTGATATTGGCGTCCCTCGCCTTTCGCTGCCGGGGAGAGGGGAGAGGGTAGGGGGAGAGGGAGAGGGAGAGGGAGGGGGAGAGGGAGGGGGAGGGGGAGGGAAGGGCGCTTCGACGGTGTTTGCAAGAATTGATCCTCCCGCTGAGGGACGGACCGACGGGGATCTCCCGTCAGAAGTCGCATACACGGCAGCGAAGAGCTGTGCAGGGGCGGGGAGTCTGGTAGATAGAATAATAGACTGACAAACCGATTCATACACACAAACAGAAAGGCAGACACAGGTGGACGAGTAGCATAGAGGTACAGATATAAAGAGAGGCAGAGCGACAGACGAACGAGACGGGTCGAGCTCGCATTCGTCTCCAACTGGAGCGGCCTGCCTGTAAACACGGGCGGACAGGCGCCCTGAGCAAATTGGAATTCTGAAGATGGCCAATCAGCTATATAAACAAATCCAGCTCGCCCTCTCGATATGGAAGCTGGTTATCTCATGTGCCTTTGAAGCCTGTCTGGATGTATATGTGGGGAGGCTTTTCCTCTCCCCTCGGGGCTTCGGTGCGCGAGGACGAAAGGAGAGGGGAGGGAGTGAGGGAGGGAGGGAAAGAGGGGGAAGGGGAGGGGTAGAAGGAGGGAGGGGGGAAGGAAAGGAGGAACTGGGAGAAAGAGAAAAGGATAGGATAGAAGGGGAAGGAGAAGGTAGGACTGGAAGGGGCGTCCGAGACGTTCCTGTTCCCCCTTCTTCTTCTTCTCCTTCTCTTCCCTCCTTCTTTCCC
>NC_051425.1:32146336-32163836 GCF_015228065.2 Penaeus monodon | reverse complement strand
GAGGTGGTTGTGGGGTATTCTCTCTCTTCTCTGTCGTTGTCACTGTGCCTTTTTCTCTTTCTCTTTCATTTTCCTTTTTTTGTTTTTTGTTCTCTTTTTTTCTTTTTTTTTCTTTGTTTTTCTTTTGTTCTTTTTTTTTCTCTCTCTCGTGTTTTTCTTTATCGTTCTTGTTCTCTCTCTTCTTTTTTTTTCTTTCGTTTTTTTTTTATTTTCCTTTCTGTTTCTTTTTTCTTTGTGATTCTTCTTTTCGTTTTATATTGTGTTTTCCTCCTCCTCCTCCTCCTCCTCCTCCTCCTCCCCCTCCCCTCCTCCTCCTCCTTCCCCTCCTCCCCCCTCCCCCCCTCCCCCCACGTGTTACATGTTGTTTTGCGTTGTGTCTCGGAAACTTTGGCCGGCGCTGCAAACTTATCTTGTTAGCAGTGTCGAAAGGCGCAGGTTATATATGTTTTCAACACGTCTGATTGCTAAGATTTTCGTTTTTGTTGTTGTTGTTGTCATTATCGGTGGGGGGGGGGATGGGATAGGGGGAGGGAGGGAGGGAGGGAGGGAGGGGAATTTAGATCAGTGGGGGTAAGGAGTCAGTGGCTCTTTTTCTTTCTTTCTTTCTTTCTTTCTCGTTCTGTTTCTAGTTTTTCTCTCTCTCTTTTTTTCTTGTTTTTTTTCTTTGTTTCTCTTTTTATTTGTTTCGCTCTCTCTTTCTCTCTCTTTCTCTCTCTTTCTCTCTCTTTCTCACTCTCTCTCTCTCTCTCTCTCTCTCTCTCTCTCTCTCTCTCTCTCTCTCTCTCTCTCTCTCTCTCTCTCTCTCTCTCGCTTTCTCGCTCTCATTTTTTTCTCTCTCTCACTTTCTCGCTCTCTCTCTTTCTTTCTCTCTCCCTGTCCCTGTCCCAGTCCCAGTCCCTTTCCCTTTTCTTCCTCCCTCTCTTTCTCCCTCTCCCTCCTTTTCTCCCCTTCTTTTCGCTCCCCCCTTTCTTTTTCACTCCCTCCCCCACCCTTCCCCTACCTTCCCCTCCTTTCCCTCTCTCCCTTCCTATCCCTCCCTCCCTTTCCCTCTCTCCCTCCTTCCCTTCCTGTCCCTCCCTCCCCTTCCCTCCCTCCCATTCCCTCCCTCCCCTTCCCTCTCTCCTTCCCTCCCATTCCCTCCCTCCATTTGCCCGTCACCCACAGATCCCTCCTGCAGTTCTTATTCCATCCCTTTCCCCTGCCCTCCCCCTCCCCCCAGGTATCACCACACGACCCCCTCCCCCCTCCCGGCTTCTAGTCCGCTTGCCGCCATTCGTATGCCGTGGGCGTGAGGGCATACCTTCCGCTCGCCCGTAACCCCCGCCCGCTCACACGCCCGCCCGCCCGCCCACACGCCCCTGGTCCGAGATAATCATTTGGTTTCCGCGGAATTTCGACTTGGTTCGGAAGGTTAATGGTTGGGGGCGTTTCAGTAGGTGGGGGATGGAGTTGGGGGTGGAGTTGGGGGTGGAGTTGAGGAGAGAGGGGTTGGGGTCAAAGGTTGAAGGTGGGGTTGAGAGAAAGGAAAGGAAGGAGGGGAAGGAAGGGAGGGAGGGAGGGAGGGAGGGAAGTGGCGTGGGAAGGAAGTCAGGGGGATGGAAGGAAGGAGGTAAAGGGTAGAGGAAGGAAAAGTGGAAGGTGGAAATATAGAATAGGAGGAGGAAAGAAGGGAAAAAGCACTGGAGGCGAAGGAGTGAAAGGGAGGGAGTGGAGGGAAGGGCAAAGGGAGTTAGCGTTATCTTCCCTTTCTCTCCTCCCCCCTTCTCGATAATTGATACGTGATGCACTTCAAAACTTCTTCTTTTTATTGGCACAAAAACTTCTTCTTTTTATTGGCACAAAAACTTGACGTCACAAAATAAACGACGTCAATCAAGTATTTACCTGTGCTTATGATGTTATTTTAATTTCATTTCTTTTTTCTTTTCTTTTTCAGGCCAACTCCATTTTCCTGACGATGTCTCTGTTCATCATGTGTCGCCACGCCAACCTCTCCGCCTCCGTCAAGAACAAGGAACACACTAAGTTGGCCTCCGTCAGGTAGGTGTTGGAGGAGGAGGAGGAGGAGGGAGGAAGAAGGAGGAGGAGGGAGGAAGAAGGAGGAGGAGGGAGGAAGAAGGAGGAGGAGGAGGAGGAGAAGGAAGAGAGGGGAAGGAATATGAAAGTAAGGGAGGGTGTGGAAAATCAGAGGGAAAAGAACGCTTGTGTAATGAGCAGGGAAAGAAATAGAGAGAATGTATGCAAAGAAGAAAAGGAAAAAGATCAGAAGTTATAAAAAAGAAACAACATATTTTTTAAATCATAAAAATGGCTTCTGAGAGAGTGTAGTTTCAGAGTGCAAGTAGTAGGCCTAAGACCTTCCATTTGTTTTACCCCCTGTAGGCTGTTTATGTAGCCGGCCTAACAAGTAGTAGCAGTAGAAACTAAGCAGACCCCCTGGTAGTCCCTGAAAGATAATAAACTGATAACAGCAGTAACAAAAACTAACATCTTCCCGTAGTGATTTCTTAGGTGCATCACTTCTAGAGGTAGCCATGCAATCACCTAATTTTTTCATTATTTTACGTTTGTTTTTTTTCTTCATTTCTGATGGACTAACAGTAACGTATTAGCGAGTAAGTGCAACACAGTGTGGTGGGTTAGAGCCGCGCCCGGCAGTGGGCAAGGGTGGGCGGCTCCTTCACATACTAACCTCGTGTTTACCTCCGTCTCGACCCACCACCACATCGCACCCACCGTGGGCCCCGCTGACTCTCCTGGTCTCCATCTTTCTGCTGTACCTGCTCTCGCTGCTGCTGTGCCTGTCCCTGCTGCCGCGGTGGCCGATGCTGTCTGCCATGGTGGTTGTGTCGGTGTTGTTACTCGTAATGGTGTTGATGGTGGTGATGATGATGATGGTAGTGGTGGAGAGGAGAGTGCGCTGCTCGACAAAATGCAGGCTCATGTGTAAGAAATTGTTTTCGTACATTTTTTTTTTCATTTTGTATAGATCCTCGCGTGACCACGTGACTCTAGAATCGGCCTGTGCCTTGTGTCTCTCGAAAAATCTGATTTGTTACCAGTTACAATTGACTTAATTTAAAAATGATGGTGACAGTAACCCAACAATAGAGAAAAAACAATCTGTATATTCAAATCAGCTGTTTAAGCCGTGAGACAGACTGGGGTTCGAGACACAGGGCGGAAGGCAGATTGTAGGCGAGGCGTGGCGTGAAGGAAGCACCGTCTTGAGAGAGTCGCACTCGCCTTCTGCAGGAGTTGCGGCGGAGGAGGAGGAGGAGGAGGCGGTGGTGGTGGAGGGCTTGTGTATCATGCCTTGCTTGGCCTTTTTTTCTCTCCAGTTTTTTTTTTCTTATTTTCCATATATATTTTTCATCTTTCTTTTCTTGTCTCATCTTCATCTTTTTTTTCCTCTAATTCTCGCGTGCATGGGCGGTTTCGGTCTCGCTTCTCCTCGATAGGTTCAGAACCTTGACGCTTTGCACCTCTTGATGGCACTAACACGTAGAGCTTGTTTGTTTGTTTGTTTGGTGAGTCACGTGGCACTACTACTACTATTACTACTACTACTACTACTACCACCCAGGGGCTTCGGGATCCTCTTCTGGCGCCGGAGGAAGGGGGAACGATAGCTTCCTGACGAGAGGGTCGACAGGAAAAGAAAGACAGAAACTGAGACAGAGGCAAAAGACGAAGGGACAGAAGAAAGGCGTGTGTGTGTGTGTGTGTGAGAGAGAAAAAAAATAGAGGAAGGGTGGGAGGAAAGGAGGGAGGGAGGGGTGCAGAAGCGGTCATTCATCATTTTGGTAGATATTTTCTGCAATCCGTAATTCACGTTGAGATATAAGCATTGTGGATGACAGGCTCTTCGCATCTATACCTTATTCTAGGGGGCATCGCTGTAATCGAGATCAGTGTGGAAAGACTGCTTTTATATTGAGTGTTTGCTTATGGAAAGAGCGTGGATTTCCTCAGCCCACATATTTGTTGTGTGTGTGTGTGTGTGTGTGTGCGTGCGTGCGTGCGTGCGGCGTGCGTGCGGCGTGCGCTCCTTTGAAGTGTAAATGACCAGAGCCTAAAAGACAAGTACAGAGAGCGAGAGCGAGAGCGAGTGCGAGCGCAAAGTACCTCTAAGAGCCTTGATTGGAACAAGTACCTATTCTTTAGCCGCGGCCGTTGCTGAGGAAGAGACCAGGTGGGGACGCCCGTAGTTCCTGGAGTAGGAGTGGATTTCCAGGTTTATATGTGAATTAGAAGTGTAGGTGATGAGGATTTTGCTGAAAAGGGAAGAGTGAAGGATGGGGGTCTGTGTCAAGGTCAGAGAAATGATAAGGATTTTTTTTTATTTAGAAAAATTAAATGTGAAAGAGGGAAAGGATTTGACACGTGACACTGCCCCGACACAGCATGGCAGTGACACTGGATGGGGCACTGCCTGGCAGACCGGGGGAGATTCAAAGTCACCAGACTGCATTTTGTTGCAAAATTGCAGGTTGCTTGTTTAACACCTGTAGTGCACAGAGGAGAGCATGACTGGATTTTTGAGTTGAGACCCGAATGGCAGCAGGTTCATGAATAGTTTGAATGACCAGATATGCACATGAAGAAAATACACACACGCACCGCACACACACACACACACACACACACACACACACACACACACACACACACACACACACACACACACACACACACACACACACACACACACACACACACACACACGCACTCTCACTCAGTCAATCAAATATTTATCCGTGCGTGTAATGTTATTAGACTGACCTTGTATTTATAAGCCTGTGTTGTTTTTCCTCGACATTAATACCAAGAGCTTTGTATATATTATATGTTTTTTTTGTGTTTCTATGTAGAATGTTTTTTGTCAATTCAAGTGCAAAAACAATATTTTGTTTATATGTTTTTCTATAAAGCAAAATCTGACCTTGCATAGATTATTCCGATCAAATTATTCGAATTCCGTGTAATTGTTCGATATACCCCCCCCCCCTTCCCTGCCCTGTGACATTAAGTGTGGCTTTGACAGACAGGTATATTTCCATATTTCGTATTTCTCCTTTTAGTCTTCCGTTATCCCTACCCCCCCCCTTGCCCCGCCCACATACCCCCTCGTCTCTCCCCCTCACCCTCTTTCTTCGCCATTACTTTTTCCTCCCCATTTCTCTCCCCTTTATTTTCCCGATCTCCTTTAATTTTACCTTCCTCATCCATCCATTCCCCTATTACCTCTTCCTTTGTCTTTCCCGATTTTCTCTTCCCCTTTGCATTCCCCTTTGCGTTCCCCGTCCCCTTCTCCTTTTCGCTTTCCTTCCCCATATCCCTCCCCTTTTCTTCCTTCTCCCCATTCCCATCCCCATCCTTTTTAACCTTCCTTCCCATCCCCATCCTATTTAACCTTAATTCCCATCCCCATCTCCATCCCCTTCACCCTCTCCTCCCCTCTTGCCTCTCCCTTTCTCCCAGCCCTCTCCCTCCCCAACCATAAAACTAACCCTTCTCTCTCTCTCCCCCTCCCTCCGCCCGCGCCTTCTGCAGGAGCTGGGTCCGAGGCGCCGTCGTGCTGATGTTCCTGCTGGGGCTGACCTGGACCTTCGGCCTCCTCTACCTCAACCAGGCGTCCGTCGTGATGGCTTACGTGTTCACCGTTCTCAACTCTCTGCAGGGATTGTTCATCTTCATCTTCCACTGCGTCCAGAACGACAAGGTGAGGGGGACAGAGGGCGTTGCTTGGGGTCGTGGGTATTTGTTCTCTTTTTGGTTGTTGTTTTGTTATTTTTATTTTTTTTTTTTTTTTTTTTTTTTGGTCAAGGTGTGAATGGATGTCCTGCGTTGTGCGAGTGATCTATATCTTTTGTCTTTCGTTCTCTTTCTCTCTCTCTGTCTTTCTATCTCTTTCTCTCTCTCTCTCTCTCTCTCTCTCTCTCTCTCTCTCTCTCTCTCTCTCTCTCTCTCTCTCTCTCTCTCTCTCTCTCTCTCTCTCTCTCTCTCTCTCTCTCTCTCTCTCTCTCTCTCTCTCTCTCTCTCTCTCTCTCTCTCTCTCTCTCTCTCTCATTATCTTTCTCTTTCTCTCCTTCTCTCCTTTCTCTTCCTCATGTGCAAAGAGTGTGAATGGGCCCTTTTAGTTTGTATTATTTGCGTTGTATTATATAGCCCTTGTTTTTCACACTTTGCATACTATTAATCAATTATGGTTATGGATGTCCTCACAGTATTGTAAAACTAATAATTTTACTAAATGTAATTTGCTGTAGATACGATTTTGCTATGTTATATCATTAACCCTCCCTTGGTTACGGTTAATTTGTTTAGTCTATTTTTGTTTACTAATTTTTGGAGTAATATATTTCTGTTAACGATTTGATTTTGTTTTTGTTTATTTCATTAGTTGATCTCTTGTGTATAAAGTAGCCTGAATGTTTATCTCCTTAGACGAAGCAGTGCCCTTGTGTAGATATCACCAAGGCAGAGCTTGTGCCGCGCGCCGGCTCGGCATGGGCTGCGGCCGCGGCTCTCGAAGCGTACGTTAGTACCTCTGGGGCCTCGCCATACGCAGTCCTTGCCGGGCGGCAGGGCGGTGCCTGCGTGCCCCCGCCTTGAAGGCACGCCGCATGTGTAGGGTGCCCTTCAAGGAGGGTACGCGCGTGTGAAGCTGTGCCAGGTGGATACATAGTGTGTGTCTGTCCTCTGTAGGTGAAGAAGGAGTTACGTAGGGCGGGTCGCCGACACCCCTGGCTGCGGGCGTGCCTGTGCGCCGCCCACGACCGCTCGCAGACCGGCAAGGACGCCCGCACCTCCCACAATGCCGCCTCCCACTCACAGTCGAACTCGCACTCCTCGCATACAGTGGGTAGCTCCTCCCACGACGCCCTTGCTTGCCACCCCGCCCCGCCCGCCACCCCGCCCCTGCCCCCCGCCCCCCTCGCACACCACCTCCCGCTCCCCGCCAACCTGAGCCACCTGGCTGCCCACCACCTGTCCCAGGCCCAGCCGACCAGTCGTGGACGAGTCGGGCTCCCCCGTCGGGGCGCTGAGCGTGGCCTTCAGCCTTCCGGCGCTCCCGCCCTCAACGCCCTCGGCGGCCGAGCCCGCCTCGCCCTCGCCCACGGCCCCGCCCGACTACCAGAACGCCCTGCCCTTCCACATCCAGCAGGTCAACGCCGCCCAGATCTACTCCTCCCCGCCCCCCACGCCCACCCTCTCCCAGCTCTACGACACGGCCGGCCCGCCCATCTCCACCGCCGCCCTCCACCACTATATCCAGCCGCGCTCCACGCCCCTGCCCATGGGCCCCCACCTGCGGGCGCAGCAGCAGGCCGTCTCGAGCCTGGCCCTGAGCCCCACCATGCTGCAGGCCGCCCTGTCCTCCCTGCACTCCAGCAACCCCAAGGCCCTCGACCACCACCACTACCACAACCTGCTGCAGCTGCCGCTCTCGGCCGTCCACCTGGCGCCCGACGACTCCAACTACCTCCAGCCCAAGTCCCACTTCGCCTCCAGCGCCCTCGGCGGCGGCCTGCAGCACGAGGGCGGCGGCGCGCCTCCCCACCCCTCCTACCCCCTCAACCCCAAGGGCGGAAGCGGCCACCCCCCTCCACCCATACCTTCTCCCGACGACCTACCTGACTCGTCCCCCCACCCCTCTCCCCACCCCCCACCCTCCTCCACCGCCACCACCACCACCGCCTCCACCACCCCCCACCCCCCCAGCACTCCCAAGAGTAACCCTCCCCCCACCAAACCGGAGAGGCCTCAAAAGAACACCAACAACAGTATGAAAGGTATTTTTTTAAACTCACGCCTCAAAAAAGGAAAAAATCCGATTAGAGTCGCACGCACGCTGTCACTCACTCCCAAGACCTCGAGCAAGCACTCTCTCAGTCCAGAAGCGGAGGTCTGCTTTCATAACCGGCGACTGAGGAGTCCCTTCAAGGGCCTGCTGGTCTTAGACGATCACGGTTGCTATTAACGCTTGTGGGTACCTCTAGATGTCACTTCTCGTGGTGAACGTGCAAGAGGGTCTGGCGCATGTAGATTTTAATTTGTTTGTTTTTTTATTTAATTTAAAAACCTTCATCACTTTAACATGCTATAAACTGCAGTTTCTCAATGAACAGGATTTTAAAAACCAGGACCGAGTCAGTCCGGAGACCTGACTGGAAGCCTGGTTTGAGACGGGAGGTGTCCCCGTGGCACGCTGCAGTCTGGTGGCGGGCATCGTAAAACTAGAAGGCATAGCCACGTAGATGTTCTGGTAGATGGAAGTAACTGGTGTAACCTCTCTGATATGTTTCTTTTTTGTTTTGTTTATTTTAATATTAAAAGGGAGATCCAGCGTTAGTGTTAACACGAGATAAGCAAGAAGCCGTGGCGGGTGACAGCCGGAACCACGAAGCTGACATCCCTAGGCTCTGAAGACGAAGACGGACGGAGCGTGGGCGTCGAGGCCTCGCTCCCTCCCGGCGCCTCGCGGGAATCTGAGACTTCCCTCGGGCGGTTGCTTGCACGCGCCGAGAAATGTCTTCCGGTGACCAGGGCATGCATGGGGCAGGAGGAGAGATCGGGCGAGGGATCCGAGAGCGTCTGGGGCTCGAGTCCATGTTGCTTGAGATCCCCGACCGCCGGAGGAGGAAGAACAGACGAAGTGTTGCATGACGGATGCCACCGGAAGCTTCTTGTGTTATCCTCAATTGATCATATTCAATAGTGGAAGCATGTTGCGTAGGGCTTCGGTTCGTGAACAAGAAACGCATCATCCCTTAAACATGATTCGGCATGATGTATTTCGCATCGACAGGTTCAATTCCGAAACGACTTTATATTTTTAGAAGGCAAATGCAGACGAGCCAAGAACCTCGGGAAAGAAAATAAAACGGGGAGAGGAAAGGGTAGGGCTTTATGTTCCACGATTCCGACATGGGGACCTTCGATTCGACGTCCCCCTCAAATCATTATTCCTCAGAGACTCGCGTTCCCATTAAAGAACAACTTTGGAGATCACTCAGTTTTAGCAGATTAAAACCCCGTGAATAATGACTGTCAGTGGGTAGAGGAGAAGGAAGGGGAAGAAGGAGTGGAGCAAGAGGAGGAGAAGAAGGAGAAGGAAGAGAAGTAGAGAAAAAGAGGAAGAAAAAGAGAATGGGGAGAAAGACGAACATGAGGACATGAACAAGGACAGGTTTCGCCTTGACAGCAAAATGCAAGCAGAATGAAGCAGTAGAAGCAGAAATAGTAGGAATGACAGGACTCCCCCCTCCCCCCTCCCCCTCCATCTCCCTTAGCAGCTCAGTTCGCATTATCGGAACACGAGCTTCATCAAAGGAAGGGGAAATGAATGCGGGACCGTTCATCCGCCTTGCTCGTGCGTTCATTTATGCTGTTATGTTTTGATCTCCGCGGGGAGGGGAATGGGAGGGGAAGGGGAAAAGAAGGGAAGGGGAAGGGGAAGGGAGAGGGAAGGGAAAAAGGAGGGGAAGGGGAAGGGGAAGGGAGAGGGAAGGGAAAAAGAGAGGGGAGGAGAGGATAGGGTAGAGAAAGGAAGGGAAGAGATGGGTAAGAAACGAAGGGAAGGATAGGGGAGAGGGGAGGGAGGCCCTAGGGTACGGGAGAGGGAATTCATGCCAAATGATTTACGCTAGAGGAAATCGCGGACTAAATATTTGTTCTTTTTGATAGTTAGGGAATTTCCCCGTCGCCCATCGGTATCCGTTGATCCGGAGCATTGATCACTGATCCTCTCTCTCTCTCTCTTTCTCTTTCTCTTTCTCTTTCTCTGTCTCTCTCTCCCTCTCCCTCTCTCTCTCTCTCTCTCTCTCTCTCTCTCTCTCTCTCTCTCTCTCTCTCTCTCTCTCTCTCTCTCTCTCTCTCTCTCTCTCTCTCTCTCTCTCTCTCTCTCTCTCTCTCTCTCTCTCTCTCTCTCTCTCAACTTTTCTTTTGGGTTACATTCCCCTTTTTACATACTGGGAAGAACAGGAGTAGAGGGAAATGGGAACGAAGAAGAAGAAGAAAAAAGAAGGGGAAGGAGACGAAGCAAATGAGGATGCTATATATCTTCACGTGGCATCTTCACGTTGCATATCTTGATATTGCAATCAAGGTCGGGTCCCAGATTAATGTTGACTTATGAAATGATTAAGTAGCGTTTTATCGCGACCGAATCGGACGAGTTACCGAGTGGGATCGGGTTAGTTGTTCATTTTCTTTCCTTTTTTTTTATTTTCTGCCTTATTCCTTATTTTAAGAAGTGATCGGAGTCGCAATTTCTCTCGAATCTTGAAGTTGGTTTCGATTGTCTCGAGCGATGGTCCATAAAGAAAGAAATATAGAGAGGAGAGGAAAAGAAAAAAGACATTAAAAGCCTCCCTCTCCCTCTCCACTCCCCCACCCCCCCTGGTCTCGTCCCCTTCCTCCCCGTTCCTCCTCCTCTCGCTCCTCCTTCCTCGCTTTCTTCTTTCCCCTTCCACCCATTCCTTCGCCCCTCTCCCCCTACAATCTCCTCCTCCTCTCTCCCCCTACAATCTCCTCCTCTCTCTCCCCCTCCCCTCTCCCTCTCCCCTCTTTCCCTCCCCTTTCTCTCTCCCCTCTCTCCCTCCCCTCTTCCCCTCCCCTCTCCCCATCCCCTCTCTCCCTCCCCTCTTCCCCTCCCCTCTCCCTCTCCCCTCTCTCCCTCCCCACTTCCCCTCCCCTCTCTCTCTCCCCTCTTTCCCTCCCCTCCTTATCTGTGCCCCTTCCTCTCTTACCCCCTCCCCCCTCGATTCCCCTCCCCTTTCTAAAAAAAATACTCTTGATGTAATAGAGAATTATCAAATAGGAGAGGGAATGGAAAAAGGGATACAGGAAGGAAGGGAGATTAGAGGGGGAAGAGGGGGAGGGAGGGGAGGATCAGGGGAGGAAGGGGTTGGAAGATAGGGGGAGAGGGGGGAGATAGATAGAGGAGAAAAAGAGTAAAGGTAGAGGAAGGAGGAAGAGAGAGAGAGAGAGAGAGAGAGAGAGAGAGAGAGAGAGAGAGAGAGAGAGAGTGAGGGATAGAAGGAAAGAAAGAGGGAGCAAGAGAGGGAAGGGAAGAAAAAAAGAAAAAGGGGGAGGATGGACGAAATGGGGATACATGCATGCATCCCCCCTTAGCCCCCCCCCCCAGCCGTCCAGCACCCCCCCCCCCTTCCCATTCTCCCTGAGCGTAATTCCAGCAGCGTAAGTTACTGTCATGTTTAGCTTAGTCGGAATATAGATATGAAAATGAGTTATTGATCAGCGATTCGCCCGGGGGACCTTTGGAGGGTATGGGGAGGGGAGGGGAGGGGGAGTGGGCGGGGTAGATATGGGCGGTTGGGGTCGGGGAGGAGGAGAGGGGGGCGAGGAGGGGGGGGCAGGCAGGGGGAATGATGGGGTATATGGAAGATGGTGGGGGGAAGGGGGTGGGGTAAGTTGGAAGGTGGGGGGTGGATACGGGGATAAGGAAGAGGATAAGGAGGATGATAAACTGGGAGGGAAGTGAAGGAGAGATGGCATGCGCGTGTGGGGTGGGGCTGTGGGTGTAGCAGGGGGGGGGGGGTATTAAAATTATCATTTGCTTATTCATTTATTCTTTTTTTTATCAATTTATTTGTTTAATCATTTATTTATTTATTAATTTTGTGTGAGGAGAAAAAATTGCAAGTCAAGGGCGAGGGAAGTGTGTGTGTGGGGGGGGGGGGAGGAATGAGGATCCAGAATGTCTTTTATATAAAGAGCCCAGCGTCTCGAGATTTAGACAAACGAGGGCGTTCAAACAGAGTGCAATTAGGGTCAGCGCTAATGATAATGGACCCAGGTGGAATCGTCGCGCCAACACACCTGCTCCCCCCCGCCTGCCCCCTCCCCCCCGCCCTCTCATCCCACCCTTTTATCTCTTCCACCACCTCCCCCCTTCGCTCCCCTCTTACCACCCTCTCTCCCTCCCCCCTTTCTCCTCTCTCTACCCTCACTCTCTCCCTCCCTATCCCCTGCTCTCTTCCCCCAACGCGCTCCTCCTCCTTTCCCTTCCTCCTCCTTCCCCTCCTCTTCCTCCTCCTCCTTCCCCTTCTTCGCCTTCCCCTCCTCCACCTCCACCCTCCTCCTTCCTCCTCCTCCCAGCTCCTTCCCCCCTTTCCCCTCCCCCAACACGCCCCCCTTCCTCTCCCCTCCCCCCGCGGTAATTTTCCCGCTCGCGACCGGAGAGAAACTTAATGTTGCGGCGTAATGCTGATTGCCGACGGCATGTGATCTCCAGCTTGATTCCGAGGCAGCGGCATTGTCTTCCTCGCCCTCCTCCTTATTCTCACTCGTTTCTTCGGCTTTTTTCTTATTTTTTATTCGTCTAATTCTCCGTCTTCTTTTTATTTTTATTTTTATTATTATGCCTTTTCTTCTTCTTCCTCTTCTTCTTCTTCTTCTTCTTCTGCTTCCTTTTTTCATCTTCTCTGGTTATCGTAGATATTTTTCTTGTCTCTCCTTCGATCCTCTTCCACCTCCTTTTCTTTTCCGATCCATTTTCTTGGCTTTACCAAAATAAATCGACTCCCTGAAAAAAAGACGAAATGGAAAAGAGAAAGGAAACGGCCTCCGCTCCAGCCATTATAACGTCGATTGCGAAAGGCATTTGGCTACCTTATAACGAACGAAATCTGTCACGTGTGGTTAAAGAGAACGGTAACCTGCTTGCCCGCCTGTCTGCCTGTCGTGAGAGAGTCGTAGCAGCGCCATGGGTACCATAGCAGTGCCACGAGGCGCCGTATAACAGCGCCTGGCACCACATCCGGTGTGGGGTGTTTAACTTGCACTAGCGGGGCAACTGGGCCTCTGGGCATCGGGGCATGGCTGGTCTCTCTAAATAACACCCTCCTTGATGGCAACACCACCACCACCTTCCATCCTTGATCCTTTTCTGATTAACCCTTTGGGCTCTGGTGACTCCCTTCCTGGCAGTGCAAACAAACAAACAAATCCTCCCTTTGTGTTTTTGTTTGAGTAGATACTTTTTAAAATTATATTTAGTTTAGTTTTTTTTTTCTCTTTTTTCTTGTTTTTTGGTTTTACTAACGTCAAGGGTGTAAGTGACTAGTTTACTGTAGAATTTTATTTTTAGTTTAATAGATTCACACCGATTTTTGATATATCATGGAAATACACGATATTGTAGATCGTTGCATTTTGTTTCAGTCAAGTTTTATATATATATATATATATATATATATATATATATATATATATATATATATATATATATATATATATGAATCTCCCATAATAGCAGTTAGAGTTAGAGAGAGATAAAGAGAAAGAGTTAGAGAGCTCGCGCCTGGGGGCCGCTAGGAGCCAGGACCAAGCCTGCCGCCGCCGCCGCAGCTGGTGTGACTAACGAGGTTCCTCCTGCCGTGTCTCCCTCAGCTGGTCCCTCGCCTGACGTCCGGCCGCTGGACTCGGGGGGGAAGCAAGAACAGCACCACCACCTCCTCCTCGCAGGCCGGGGGGGGAATGCCCCACCTGCCTGCGGGGGCGTCGGGAACAGCAGCGGGGGGAGCGGGAATGGGAGTGGGGGCGGGCCCGGTGCGGGCGGGGTCGCTGTCCAGGGCCTCCCTCTCCAGGGGGTCGCTGGGCAGGGGGTCCCTCTCCCGGGCCTCGCTCTCCCGCACCCCCCAGAGGAACAGCAGCAGCCGCTCGGCTCGCCTCCACCACCACAACCTGCACACCCGCACCGCAGCGCTCGACCACGAAGATGAGGTTACTGTCGCCGCCGCATGATCCTTGCTGCTCCGCTTGCGGCTCCGCTTGCGGCTCCTGCTGGCTCCTGCTGGCCTCAGGAGGACTGCGCATGACTTGTATTTTTCTTTTTAGTGATTGCTTTTTCCGAGGCTTAGACTGCTCTTGTTTGAGGTTCCACGCACCGCCTGGCCGCTGCCCTGCGAGTCCGTCCCTTCAGGAGGGAGACCCGTAGTCTTTGCGCATGAGTTGAGTCGTAGTTCACCTAAAAGATCAGGAAGCCGAAGAATTTGATTCACTTGCCGGTTCCAAAGAGCACTGTTAGCACCGCCGTTTGTGCATGGCGCGTGACTTCTATAGGGACGTTCTCAGCATTTATTTTCTAGCGCATCGCATGGATTTACTTTTGCATGACTAGGTTCACTCTCAGTATAACTAATGCATGTTTTATTGTTTTTCTAGATACGGTTCTAGATGTATCTTTTGTGCATGAGGAGTAATATTTGTAGATTGTTAAGGCATAGTCTGTGCATGATATGTGTATCTCGATTCATGAATATGTATGAGCACAAGTAAAGCATTGTTAGCACAGATTTGTACTTTAAAAGAACAAAATGTTCAGATGAAAAGAGATAGAAAGTTGAAGAGATTGCAAGTACAGCGTGGCTGCATTGTTATTAAAATCACCTCCTTCCCACACCGCCCTCACGCCCTCTCTCTCCCACAGAAGTACTCGTTTAAGTCGTGCGGCCGAGACAGCGGCCACGGCGGCTCCGAGCAGGAGGACTCGCCGCGCGCCGGCCCCGCCGCCAAGCTGGCCGCGCTGCGCCTCAACAACAACGTGGCGCCGCACCTGCCGCCCGACCACCTCATCAACCCCTTCACCACGGCCGCAGGCGCTGCCGCAGCCGCCGTCGGCCACGACCAGCCGTCGCCCGGCCCCGAGGCCCTGCTGCCCGACTACCGCTTGGGCGGGGAGGCGCCCACACTGCGCCTGCCGTCGTCGGGCGCCGGACCCCGCGCGCACCGCACGCACTCGCCCTGGAACCACACCTACACGGAGATCCCCGACGGCGCCGCGGCGGCCGGCGTGCGCGGCGCGGGCGGCGACGGCGGCAGCGACCCCGTCTACGAGGAGATCGAGCGCGAGGGGCGCTCCGAGTTGCAGGTCAGCGACCTGAGTGACGAGGACGGGCGGCGCCACAGCTCGGACATCTCGCGGCAGTCGTCGCGCTCCTACGGCGACCACCGGCCCCTGCTGCCCTACACCCTGCCGGATCGCCACGCGGGCCCCCACCACCACCAGCCCCTGCCGCAGTACGACCCGCGCCTCAAGGCCCGCCCCCGCCACCCCGACGGCCTCGACGACTCGCACACGCTGCCCGGCGGCCGCCTGGGCCCGCACCTGGCCGGCCACATGGACCACACCGTGGTGAGCCCGGGCCACATCCTGCCCATGTCGCACCCCGCCGTGACCTCCGCCCACGCCCTGCCCCCCGGCAACGGCCACATCAGCGGCCACCAGTACCTGGAGGCGGCGGCGGCTGCCGGCGGCCAGCGCCTGGCGGACGGCGAGCGGGACGTACTGGACGCGATGGCGCAGTACAGCCCGGCGGTGCTGTCGGCGCTGGGGCAGGCGCTGCCGGTGGTGCACCCGCTGAGCGAGCCCAACCTGCGCAACTGGGAGGCGGCCCAGCGGCACCGCGACCTGCAGCAGCTGCAGCAGCTGGGCGAGATGACGGTGGCGGTGCTGAGCGGCGAGCAGGTGGTGTGCAAGCTGAAGCCGCCGCTGGCGCCCATCCACGAGAACGCGGGCGCGACGACGCAGGTGGAGCGCCACCCGCAGCCGCCCACCTACAGCCACTGTTAAGATCCGTGTACAGTCCTAGTTGTGTACATACGTGTATAGTGCTTTAAACCCATTAAAGGCCTTTACGCTTTATGAATGTAGGTATGCGAGTGTGCGAAAAAGTGTAAAATAAACTCACGATAATCATTAATCTCTGTTCTTTAGACGCTGACGACGCAAAGGAAACGAAACAAGCGGACCGACGGCGAGTCTTTCGCAAAGTGAACATGATGAACAAGTGACTCACTGACTCGGTTTTCCCTCGTGAGGAAAGAGAGGATTGCCGGTTGGCTGTCATCCTAGTCAGGTCGCAAGCAGGAGGAGGAACACCGCTGCTGTGTGTCCATCCTTCGAGGCGAATTCCTATCGAAATGCCAAAATCAAAGGTGGTCCTGCTTCCTTCCTTAAGTGTGAACTTAAAAACATTTCACGGGAGACAGTACTTGTGTTAGAGAAAAACTGAGATAGAAAAAATAACGTTTTTTTAGGGGGGGACACAGAAAGCGAGACTTTCAGAAAGTCGAATTCAGACGAAAAATAAAAACAAAACGAAACAAAAAAAAAAAAAAAACACGAAGGGGAATAAATGATGACGGTGGTTTGGATGTGAAATTACACGAGTATTCTTTGCTTGCATTTCTTTCCATTAACTCTCGGCACTCAAGCTCCTCCTGCTGTGACCATCGCCAGGCACGCTGCTGCCCGGACCCCGCTCGCTGACTCAAGCAACAGCAGCAGCAGCTCCGAGTGTGTGAACTTATTTATTGCACAATTTCTTTGGATGATGATGATGGTGACTGATGATGACGGCGGCGATGATGATAAAAAAAAAAAATATTCCCATAAAAAAACGGCAAAAATACTTTGTAGATAGTCACATTAAGGACACATAATGAACCTAAGGAGAATTCTGTTTTTTTGTGACCATTGGAACCAATCTATGGAGTGTTTCCTTCAAGCATTACAGGATATCAGATGCGGCTTAAGAGGCCTTTCTTTGCATTTTATTTGCATATTTTTTTGTTTCTTTTTTTGTCTGCTTTGTTTCAGGAAGTTCTTCGTAGGATCAAGTAACCCAAGCTCAGATTTAGGAAGCTCTATTTGATCGACGATTTAAATGAAATAAAAATAGGAAAAGTAAAAGAGTGGATCGTCTTGGCTCACAACAAGAGGAACCCAGCGAGAACGTCCCTTGTAGAAAGACAGATGTAGATAATGCTAAAATGGTTGTATAATAGAGTGAGGAGAAACATGCTGAGGGAGAGAAAGAGAGAGTGCGTGCGTGCGTGCGTGAGTGAGTGAGTGTGCGATAGTTAGAGAGAGAAGAAACTTGATGTTGAAATTCTCAGCATCTGAGTTTGAGTGTAAGAATGAGAGACAAAATGAACAATTTAATCATGACTATAATCTCGAAAACAACCGTCTTTAAAAAAAAAAGAAATTCTAACCACATGAGTTTTGTACTTGTATGAGGAAAAACGAAAGAAAAAAAAATGTTGGATTCTTGTGACAGAAATTAACCGTGTTGACTGCAGGGCGCTGGGGGTCCCTCGCCATTCCACGGAGGGAGGGGGCCGCGGTAGACCCCTCCCCCTTGTTGATCATTATTATGTAATACAGCTTCCTCTCGTTTGTGCATTTTTTCTTCAATAGATGTTTCAATTCTCATTCATTCTAACATTGTTATTATTGACAGATATAATTCTTTGTGTGTAAGATGTCACGAAGGTAAATGTCTTTTTTTAAATGATTTTTTTTTCTTTGTTACAACTCTTTTCTTCTTCTTTTTTTCATTTTTCTCTCTCTCTTTTAATATCATTATGGCTGATTCGTCTAACTTTGGAGAGACACTTAACACACGCACCAAGATTTTTTTTCTCTAATGTCTTTACCAGTTTGTTGTGAGAAACGTATGAA
>NC_051425.1:32108836-32121336 GCF_015228065.2 Penaeus monodon | reverse complement strand
AAATTTTTGGGGGTTTCAAGTTTTTTCCTTCCTGATGGCCTTTGGGGTTCTAATTCCCTTTGACCAAAAAAAAAAGGGGGCCCGGGTTTTTTTCCACGCTAATTCAGGTTAAAATTTTTGGGGGTTGGGGTGTTTTTGGGTTTTTGTTTTTGCTTTTTTTTTTCCCCTTTGGGTTTTTGGGGCAAATTTTTTGTTTTTTGGGTTTGTTTTTGGGGTGTGGGGGTTTGTTTGTTGGTTTTGTTTTTTGGGGGTTTTTTTTTTGAGAGGGGCCAAAAAATTTTACTAATTTTGTTTCTTTTTTCCCAACACTTAATTTGCGGGGGTACCAAAGAATCCGCTAAAATGGGTAAAAACCCTTTTTGAAATTGTTTAGTTTTTTAAAAGGTTCCTTTGCATGTTTAAAAAAACTTTTTTGAAAGGGATTTTTTAAAATTTTTAAAATTCAAAGGGTTTGAAAATTTACAAGGGGTTTCAAAAAGAATAAAATTACATTTTCCTGGGGTTTTTGGGGGTTTTTAAAAATTTTTTCAAAATTTTGTAAAAATTTTCGGGTTGGAAAGAAAAAAAAACCAATTTGCGAAATGAAAAGACCTGTTTGGTTTAAAAGGTGAATAAAATAAACCAAAAAAACCAAAAACACCTTTAAAATTTTATCTTTAAAATTTTTTCCAAATTTTTAGAAAAAGAAAAGGAGAGAGAAAGGAAAAAAAACCCCCAAGAAAAAAAGAGAGGAGAAGAGGAAGAGGAAGGGGAGATTAAAGAAAAATGAGGAAAAAAAAAAAACTAAAACCAAAAGAGGAAGAGAAGAAGAAGAGAGCAAGGGGAGAAAAACCCGCCCCAAACAAAAAGAAACCAGGAAACACGAAAAAAAAAGGGGGAAGGAGAAAGGGAGAAAAAAAGAAAATAAAAAAGAGAAAAGGAAAAGAAAAAAAAAAAGGGGCTAAAAAGAGGGAGAGGAAGAAGGAGTTTAAGGGACTTATTTAAAAAAATTTTTTTCGAGAGAAGCCAAAAAATAAAAAGAAGGGGAAGAAGTAATTTGAGGACAAAAGAAAGTGGGGGAAAAAAAGGGGGAAAGGGGAGAAAAAAAGGAGGAAAAGGAAACAAAAAGGAAAGAGAAAGGTTTTTAGGAAGAGAGGAAAAAAAAGGAAAAGGGGAAAAAAGAAAAGAAGGGAGGGGAAGAAAATTTAAATTAAAATTTTTGAAAAAAAAGGGGAGAAAAAAAAACCCCAAAGAGAGAAAAAGAGGGAGGAAAAAGAAAAAGAACAAAAAGAACCCGGAAAAAAAAAATTTTTTTGAGAGGGAGAGAGAGAGAGAAAAAGAGAAGGAGAGAAAGAGAGGAGAGAAAAGAGAGAGGAGGAGAGAGAGAGAGAGAGAGAGAGAGAGAGAGGATTTGAGAGTGGGAGAGAGAGAGAGAGAGGAAAGGAGAGGGGAGAGAAAAGAGGGAGAAAAGAGGAGGGGAGAGACGAGAGAGAGAGAGGGGAGAGAGAGAAGAGAGGAAGAGAAGAGAGAGAGGAAGGAGAAAGGAAAAGAAAAGGGAGAGAAAAAGAGGGGAAAAGGTTTTTTTTGGAAAGGAGAGAGAAAGGGAGGAGAGAAAAAGGAGAGAGGTGAAAGGAGAGAGGAAGAGAGGGGGAGAAAGGAGAGAGGGAGAGAGGGGAGAAAAGAAACCAAAAAACAAAAGAAAGGAGAAGAGAGAGAGAAGAGAGATTGGGAGAGAGAGAAAGAGAGAGAGGGGACGAGAGGGGAGAGGGGAAAATGAGGGAGAGAGAGAAAAGGAGAAAGAGGAAAAAGAAAAGGGAGGAGAAAAGAAAGGAGAGAAGAAAGGGGAGAAAGAGAGAAAAAGGGAGAGGGGAGAGAGAGAAAGGAAAAAAAAGGGAGAGGGAGAGAGAGAGGGAGAGAAAGGGGGAAGAGAGGGAGAGAGTAGAGAGAGAGGGGGAGGAGGAGAGGGGAGAGAGAGAGGGGAAGAGAGAGAGAGAGAGAGAGAGAGAGAAAAGAGGAGGGGAGAGAAAGGAGGAGAGAGAAAAAGAAAAAGGAGGGATAAAAAAAGGGAAAAAGGAGAAAAAAAAGAGGAGTTTTTTTAAGAGAAAGAGAGAGAGAAAGGAGAGGGGAGAGAAGGGAAAAAAAGGGAGAAAGGGGGGAGAAGAAAGAGAGAGAGAGAGGGGGAGGGAGAAGAGAGAGAGGAGAGAGAGAGAGAGGGAGAAGAAAGGAGAAGAGGGAGGAGAGAGAGAGAGGAAAGGAAAAAGAGAACGAAAAAAGGAGAGAGAAAAAGAGAAGGAGAGAAAAAAGAGAAAAAAGGGGGAAAAGAGGGGGAAAAGAAAAGAGAGAAAAAAAATGATGAGAGGGGGAGAAAAAGGGAGAAAAAGGGAAAGAGAGGGAAAAGAAAGGAGGGGGGAGAGAGAGAGAGAAGACGTGAGGGGGAGAGAGAGGAAAAGGGAGAGAAAAAGAGAGAGGAAAAGAGAGAGAGGGGATAAAGAGAGAGAAAAGAGAGAGAGAAGAGGAGAGAGAAGAGAGAGGGGAGGAAAAAAGAAAAAGGAGAGAAAAAGAGAGAGAGAGAGGAGGGGGGAGGGGAAAGGAAGAGAGAGAGAGAGGGGAGAGACGAGGGAGAAAGAGGGAGAGAGGAGAAAAAGGGAGGGGAGAAAGAGAAAGGGAGGGAGGGAGAAGAGAGAGAGAGAGAGGGAAAGAGGGCGAGAGAGAGAGAATGAGAGAGAGAGAAAAGACGATGGAGGAGAGAGAGAGAGAGAGAGGGAGTTTTAGAAAAAAAGGGGCGAGAGGGGAGGGGAAAGGGGGAGAGAGAGAGAGGAGAGAAAAAAAAGGGCCCCAAAAAAGGGGATAGGAAGAAAGGGGAAGAGGGAAAAAAACCCAAGGGGGGGAAAAAAAAATTTTTTAAGAGGAGAAAGAAGATAGAAGGAAATTTTTGAAAAAAAAGGGGGAAGAAAAAAAAAAGAACAATTAACAAAGAAAAAGAAAGGAATTTGAAAAAAGAAGGGAAGAAAAAGAAAGAAAAACGCCCCCAAAAGGGGAAAAATGGGAAACAGAAAAGGGGAATGAGGGAAAAAAAAAGGGAAAGGAGGGAAAAGGGGTTGAAAAAAGAAAAATTTGCCCGGGAAAAAAAAGGGGAGAGAAAGAGGAGATTAAATTAAAAAAAGGAAAACCCCTAAGGAAACAAATGAAAAGGAGAAAAGTTGTGATGAAAAAGATTTTAATTTTTTTGATTGTGTTTGGGAAAGAGGGGGGAAAATACATTTTACACCCGTTATCATAATAAAACTTTTTAAACCATGTTTATTAATAAATTTTAATATTTTTTTATCTTCATCATTTTAATTTTAAATTCATAAAATTTTAAAAAACATAAAATTAAAAATTTAAAAATCCCCAATCCAAAAAAACCCTAATCAAACAAAAACCATAATTTTTCTTTTTGATATTTTAAAAAATCATTACCCCTTTTTCAATTTCCAAAAATTAAACACCTTAAATTTCCATCTTTTATAAAATAAAAAATTATCATCTAATCCATCTAAAAAATATAAAATTTTTTTCCCAACCCAATTTTTTCAATCAGTATTTTTTTATAATTTTACCCCACCCCATTTTAATAATTTCCATCAAAACACCTTCATAAAAAATTATATAAAAATGAGTATAATTGATATATAATCTTAAAAATATTATCATCATCATCACTCATCATCATTACATCATAAACCCCCTTTCTTTACCCTTTAATCTTTATCTTTTTTTTTAAAAATTATCATCATTATCATCATTTTATCATATTATCATCATAGCCCCATGCTTTACCTAATCATCAACCATTTATAATAATTTATCATCATTTTATAATCTTTATCATTACCCTCTTTATCTTATTATCATCATCATTTTTTATCATTACCCCTCATTATCATCATCACCCATATCTTTTCCATTTTCTCTCATTATTATTAAATTCCTTTTATCTTTATATTATCATTATCATCTTTATCACCTCATAAAATTATAATCATCATTCTTTATTCATCATCATAATCTTATCATCATCATCATCAAACTTTCATCTTTATCATTTATCATCATCATCATAAAATTTCACCACCCTTATCATCAACCTCACATCATTATCATCTTTATCACATTTTTACCCTTTCATTACATCATCATCACATCTTTACACCATCTTTTCATCATCACCATCATATTTTTAATCATCATCACCTTTTCATCACTTTAATCTTTACCTAAACTTTATTCCATCATTTTAATCATCTTTACCTCATCTTTTCATCCTCATTTTTATCATCAGATATCATTAATCATCTTTCATTATCATCATCATTATCTTTAACATAATCATCATTTTTCACACCCCATTATCATCATCTTTACAAATCATAAATCACTTATCTATCCCCCTTTATCATCCCCCCTATATCAATATCATCATAAAATTTTATCATCATCATCACCATTCATCATCATCATCTTTAATAAATATCATCTCAAAATTTTATCACCATAATCATCTATCAACCCCAATCATCTCATCATCATCATATAAACCATCACTTTAATCATTTTTTCATCATCATTAATCTTTCGTACCTCATCATTATCATAATCATAATAAATTATCTCTTTTATCAATCCACCAATAAAAATTTTCCCTTTAATCATCACCATCATCTTTTCTTTCCATCAACCATTCAATTATCATACATCACCAATCATCATCATCATCATCATAAACCATCCATCCTTAAATTTTTCATCACTAATAAATAATCATCAGCATTCTCTTTTCCATCATCCCATCATATCATCATAAATTCTTTTCCCTTCATCACCCAATCATAATGTCATAATCACATATCATAAATCATTTTTATCATCATAAACCCCAATCATCACTACCCCATCACCATATCAAAACATCACCTTTAAAATCATAAATTATCATTATCATCATTATCCTCATCATCATTTCATCTTTAAGATCAAATAAATAATCACTAATCTCATCTTTTATATTATAAATCATCCTTTACCCCTTTATCATCACATCATCATTTCACTTTATCATTAAAAATCACCATCATCTTTTCCCCCCCCATCATCAGATAATTTTTAATAAATCTTTACTTTCATACATATCATCATCATCAGGTTCCTCATCAAAGCATCCTTTTTCACCCATCTTTTAATCATCATCAATCATCATTACCATCAAATTTTCATCATCATATCATAAATCATCATCCCATAAATATCCACATCATCATCATTATCATCATCTTTAACTCATTTTTCCTCCTCTTTTCACTTTTCTCACATTATCATCATCATTATCTCATCACATCATTCAATCATTATCATTATCACCCTTCTTTTACCCTCCCCCCTCCCCTTTTTTTTCATAATCATCATTTCATCACCTTATCATCATCATCACAATCATCATCTTTATTTTCATCACCCATCATCATCTCACCATCACCATACAAATTATCATAACCACATCATCATCATACCATCATCACCACTCATAATCACATAATCACCCCATCAAACATATCACCACCATCAATCTTTATCTTTCCCCCACCCAATCATTTTAAATTTTCATCATTAATCAATTATCATCATCATCATCATTTTATCATATCTTTACCCCAATTTATAATAATCTTTATAAATTATCTTTCATATCATCATCATCTTTATCTTCATTATATTCATTATCATCATCATCAATCTTTTAAAATATCATCTTTCATTTCCCATCAATCATCATCATATATCATATCATAAACCCTTATCACCCATTATCCCTTTATCATCATACCAAACCCCAATCATCATTATTCACCCCCCCTCATCTTTTCCATCAGAACCCACCATCATCCATAAACATCACAATCATTCAACCCAAAACCCATCATATCATCATCACCTCATCATCATAATCACCATCACCCTAACCAACTCACCTTTTTACCCTATCATCACCACCACATCACATCACCCCACCATCACATCACCATCATCTCCACCACCAATCATCACCACCCATCACTCATCACCATCATCATCATCATCACCATCACCCATCACCCATCATATAAAAAAATCATAAACACCATCATCTACATCATCCCCCTCAAATCACCATAATCATCACCATCATCATCATCCCCCCAAACATTAAATCATAATCACCAAAATCTTTAAAAAAAAATAAACCATCAATCATCTTTCATCATCACCATCATCATCATCATCATAAACCATCAAACTCATCTTTCATCACCATCTTTCATCATCACCCCCAAATCATCACATCTTAAACCCATCATTTTAAATTCCCATATCATCACCAAAACCATCACCAACCATCATCATCCCCATCATCATCACCTTTCACACATCACCCCCATCTCATCATCATCACCATCACACTCACCCATCCCATCATCATCACCATCATCATCATCACCCATCATCACCATCAAAATAAAATCACCATATCATTCATCATTTTAAATAATCACCACATCATCATCATAATCCCCAAATAAATCATCTTTCAATCCCCATCACCTCATCATCCCCAATAAAATTTCCATCTCTCTCACCATCACACATCATCATAATCACCACCCATCATCATATCACACCATCATCATCATCTCATCATCATCATCACCTAACCAGCAGATGTTTTTGGCGAAAAACAACAACAACAACAACAGAAATGGGAAGTGACTCTCCATAAATAAGAAATTTGTTTTTCCCAAAAACATTAAAAAATAAAAACTCTTAAATTTCTAGCGTAAATTTCAAAAAAAAGAAGGGGAACGACAGAGAAAAAAACAACAACAAAAACCCCCAAAAAAAAAAAATTATCATTTTTTTTTTTTTTTTTTTTTTTTTTTTTTTTTTTTTTTTTAAAAAAAAGACCGTGTTTTTAGAAGGGTTCTAGCAATACCCCGCGTTCGGCCGGTTTCGAAAAAAGAGCAGGTTTTTTACTGGACGTTTTCCTTTCGCAGCCCGCTTTCCCCACCCTTTCGCCGTTTTTCCCGGGAAAAGCAAAACCGGGGATGGGCGAGATATGCTGCGTTCTGTTTTTCGATTTTTATTTCGATTTTTGATATGATTTTTTTTGTTTTATGTTTCCTTTTGTTTTTTTTTTTAAAATATAAAGCTGTTTCTTTTCTGTATAAGGGGTTTTTAATATATTATTTTATAAAATATATAATATATATAAAATTTTATATACTTCTTTTTAACGGTGGGTTTTAATGTCTGGGGCCCCCGTGGTCACGGGCATGATACTAATTTTTAGTTTTCATGTTGTGATGTTTGGAGTGAGTACGTGGTAGAGTCCCCAGTTCCTTTCCACGGAGAGTGCCGGGGGGGTACCTTTTAGGAATCATTCTCTCATTTTTTCCCGGGGTTGGGGCCAGCATGAAAACACACACAAAACACACACACACAAAAACACACACACACCCACACACACACACCACACACACCACAAAAACAAAACACAAAAAACACCACACACAATCGGGGAATCAAGGCTGTCACGACCCGGAAAAATTTAGTTTGAGGGGTTCGAGTTACCGACCGGCGCGTTTTTCCCCGGGCAAGGGACTTTACCTCGATTGGCCCCCACCTAGCCAAAAAGGGGGGCCAAGCAGCCCAAAATCAAAATTTCTGGTCCCAAAACCCCGGTAAAAAATAGAGAATTTATTACCCCAAACGGGGAACCCAAAGGCAATCCCGTGGAAAAGGAAAATGGGGACCCTACCAAGTATTCACTTTCCAAAATCATCCCAACCTGAAAAACCCCTGAAATTTAAATATTATGTGGACCCCGGCGGTCAAACCCTGAAAAACCCACCGTTAAAAAAAAAAAAAAAAAAAAAAAAAAAAAAAATTATATATATAATATATATATATATAATTTTATATATATATATATATATGTATAATACATTTTATATAAAATTTTATGATACATAAAATATTATAAAATATAAAACATATATATAATAATAATATTGGGATGTATAATACACAATATATGCAGTTATGGTTTAAAAACAAAAAATAATATATATATGTTTTATCTAAAATATATATATATAATAAATTTATTAATACACAAAATATACACACACATTTAAAAAGTGTATGTTTTTTTTTTTTTCCAAGTGCCCGTCCCACAAGGGGGGTTGGGATCAGGTTTTTCCCTTTTAATTTTTTGGCAATTTAGAGCCGGGGGGTTTTCCTTGCCTTTCCCCCGGCGTTTTGTGAGTCACCATCTCTTTTTTACCCCCCGGGTTTTGGGACCGGCACTGACTTGGGGCTGGCTTTTCCCCCCCAAATGGCCCACGTTTTTTGGAAATCGAAAGGTTTAAGGGTTCCCTTTCACCAAAGGGAAAAAACGCGCCGGCCGGGGGATTGACCCCCGAACTCAGATTTCCCTTTGTGACAGCCTTGAGTCCTTGCTCTAACCACCGGCCCCCCCCGCGGCTATATATAAATGTATTATATTAAATTTTATTTTATATATATATATATATATATATTATTTTAAAAATATACAATAGCACAAAACACACACACACACCCCACGGTTGGGGGGTGTATATATATATATATAAAATATAATATATATATATATATTAAAATATAATATAAAATATACATGTACACACACACCCCTCCCTACACAACAAACACCCCCCACACACACACACACACACACACACCCCCCCCCACACACACACCACACACACACACACACAAAAACCACAACAACACAAAAATAAACACACACACAACACCACACACACACAACACACACCACACACAAAAAACACACACAAAAAACCCCACACCAAAATATATATATATATATATTTATAAATATATAATATGTATTATATGGGAGATGTATGTTTTGTATGATTTTTGTACATAATACACAACACACACCCCACCCCACCAAAACACACCCCCATAAGTGTTGTGGTGTGTATATATAAATAATATAAATATATATATATATATATATATTTTATATAATATATATATATTGTAACAAAAGCCGCGCACCAAACAACACACACACACATCATATATATATATTTTATATATATATATTATTTTATATATATATATATAAAAATCATATTCTATAATATTATATTATATATTATTTTATATTATATATGGATATAATACAAAGCCCACACACACCAAAACACACACACAAACACACACAACACACACACAACCACAAACACACACCCCACACCACCCCCCCAAAACACACACGCCCCAAAACCACGCCCCACAGCACAAACACAACCCCACACACACCCCACACACACAACACACACACCCCACACACAACCCCCACACAAATAATATTAATATATAATATATATATATATATAAATATATAAAAATTTATATAATATATATATAAATTTATATATAAAATATAAAATAATAAACACACCACCCCACACACACACACCCCACAACCCCACCCCACACCACACACACACATAAAATATATTATATAAAAAATAAAATATGTATATAAATATATATATAATAAGAATATATAAAATAATATTTTATATATATATAAAATATAAAATATATATATAAAACAATCTATATGTTTATATATTAAAATTTTTAAAATATAATAAATTCTTAAAATATTATATATAAAATAATATAGATATTTAAAAATTATTTTATTAATATATATATACATTTAGATGTTTATATATATATATATATATATTTTAATTATATTTTAAAATATATATAAAAAACACACACACCCACACACACACAAAACACACAAACCAACACCCACACACACACAATTTTTATAAAATATATAAAATTTTATATGTGTTTTGGAAATGGTATTTAAAAACAAAATTTTTAATATATAAAATTTTATTAAGAAAGCATAAAGCATTTATTCACCTCCATCATTGCCCCAAATTTACAGTTGTCTTTTTTTGGCCTTTTTTTACACTAAACTCATTACTCCCCTTTTTTAAAAGGAAATTTATAATATCACCAAAATTTTATTGCCATAAATTTAGATAATCGTTTAAAATTTAATTCCCTTTATCGCCCGGGAATGTTGCCAAAATATAAAGGGTATTACCCCCATAATATTGGGCAAATAATTTTTAGCGAAACTTTTGCATAAAATATTGCTTTTTTTGATCATAATTAAAATTTTTTTTAATTCTCATTTATTTTGATTAGTTCTTGGTTACGACAAAGCGGCGGTAATTATTTCAGGATTTTTTTTTATTACTGTTTTTTCCTTATATTATTTTTTTGGGTTTTATGTTAATTTTTATTGGTTTTAAAAAAGGGTTGGGGGGAATTTTTCGCCCTTTTTTTTTATATAAGTTTTTTGTTTTGGTTTCGGGGGGCTCTTTGTTTGAAGCAGATTATTTATGCTCTTGATTTAGAAAAAAAAGATGTTGTTATTTATCGGCTAAAAAATAAGGTTTAAAAATTTTTCCCAATTTTAAAGGGAAAAAAAAAAAACTGTTTTTTTTATGTAGACTGAAAGATGACGCCCGGGGAAACCCCCCTGCTTAATCACAAACAAAGCAAAAAAATCCACTTTGCCCGGGGGAACAAACGCGTAATTACGAAAATCACAACTGAGCCCCTTTTTGTGTGAGGAGATTAAAGTGGAGCCCTGAGTTTTTATTCAAAACGTCATGCTCATAAAAATTTTGTTTGTTTAAATTTTTTCATTTTTTTGATGGATCCTTTTTAAATCTAGTTTTCCCGAGGGTACAACGATAATACCCAGGGGGAAATTTTTATGTTTCGGATATTTTATGACGAGCCATTATGGCCCCCCGGGGGGGTAGAAAATTTAGAATCACTCGCACCAACTTATTCCTCGTTTAAGCTGTACAGTTTCATAATTTGGGAAAATTTCCAAGGACTAGAATTCCATGATGTATATATATTCAGGGTTGGGACCCAAAAACATGCAATTTTTAGGTCAACCCAATAATGAAAAATTCCCTTTACGAATTAAGCTTCAGCAAAGTAACATGAACAAAAAAAGTTATTGGGGCAAGATCCGGTTAAGCTTGCTGTGACTGGTTAAATTTTTTGAACGAATCAAAAATTTTAAAAATCCTGGGAGTTTAGTTTGGGCAGTTATGATAGCAAAAAAGTAAATAATAGTAGTTTACCAAATTTTGATCGTCTATACCTCCAGATTCGAGCGTCATGACGATAACGTTTTCATTTTCTAAATTTCCATTGGGCCAAGGCGCATGTTCAGTCACACTGAAAACCCAAAAAGAAATATATCTAAATAAAGCTCCCGGTCATTCTACCATTTTGGCGTTATTCTTTGGGACAAGACTTTTGGTCTACGGATACTGTGACTGGCCATAAAATTTCCCCGTCGTGTTTATCGTTTATATGGTCAAACGAAAAGGAAAAAGGTGAGTAGATGGCGAGGGCACAGCCACTCCCGTTAGGTTTTCCAAAGCCTCACAGAGAGTTTTAAGTATTAAAGAGTCAAACGATTTAAAAAAATTTTTCCCCGAGTTTTGAAGGTTTCCCTTGGGCCCCCCCCAGTATGGTTTTGGGGTCTCGTCCCCCACCAGAGGAGCCACTTGAAAGGATGGGGGGTCAGCTTCCCAGAGAGGAGAAAATGCGTGTTTTCCCAAAAAAGGGGGTAACCCCAAAGGGGGGCATTTTTTATTATTTATTAAATTTTTATTATTATTATTATTTTTTATTATTATTATTAGATTTATTATTTTTATAATTTTTTTAAATTTTTTTTTTATTATTATTATCATTATTATTTTTATTATTTTTTTATTTTTTTTATTATTAAATTTATTTTATTATTATTATAAATATTGCCCACCCCCGTGACATTTTTGTGAATAGTTTAAAGGACTAAAACGCTAAAGCGAAAATATTAACCTTTTTTCCCCGGAGAGGGATTAATTTATTATGTCCCCTTTTTACCCATCTCGGGTCCTTATAATCCCATTTATCAAGTTATAATTCCCATTCTTTATCACCCCCTGCTT
The DNA here is from genome assembly GCF_015228065.2 of Penaeus monodon. NCBI lineage: Eukaryota > Metazoa > Arthropoda > Malacostraca > Decapoda > Penaeidae > Penaeus > Penaeus monodon. The sequence goes on along the minus strand of NC_051425.1, from coordinate 32,109,205 downwards.
TTTCCGCTGATTTTAGATATCAAAAATTTTTTTTTTCTTTTTTTGAAAACGAATGAACAAAAAGAGAAAGGGGAGAGGAGAGGAGAGAGGAGAGGGGAGAAGGAGAGGAGGGAAAGAGGGAGATCCGGCGATATCCCCCCCCAAAAAGATAATTTTTTTAGACATGATGAATGATGAATACCTGCGTCGTCAGGGAAATTTACCCTTTTTGCTGCGTGATGATTGAGGTTAATAAGCTTGTTTTTATTCTAAAAGAGAGTTTTTTTTTTTTTTTCTCCCTTTTTGTATATTGAGTATTCGCTTTTTTGTTTTTGGTTTTTTTTGTCGTTGCCTACGTGTGAAAAATGGTTTTGTGGGTTTTTTGTTCCC
>NC_051425.1:32066336-32093836 GCF_015228065.2 Penaeus monodon | reverse complement strand
CAGAAACCACGATAGATGTGTCTCTATGAAGAAAACTCCAATAAAACTTTACCTTCATTTGCTGAAGTTTTCAAAGATTTCTTTACGGCTTCGGCTATACTAAACGCAAAGGTCGAATGGTCCAGAGAAGACTTGAGAACATCATTGACACTGAACCATTCCTCGAGTGTTTCAGCATTAATTTCCTCTTCGTTCCTTTGCAATGCCTCTCGTAGTCTCTCAGTATGCTCTTTGATGTCCTTCTTCTTCTGAGCCATAACTGCTTTTCTTGGCTCACTCTTCGCCTCATTCTTTGCAGCCGTTCTCTTCATCTTGTATGCCTTAATCAGGCTGATCACTTCATTTATTTGCTCCTGTGTAAAGTTGGACTTTGGACTTTCCATGATCCTAGAACAAATTTTTTTGGGTTTACGTATATGGGGGAAAAAAAAAAAAAAAAATCTTTATAGGCATGTTAATATTCCCCATTCACTCTCTCTTAACCCTTTGCCGACAGGTGGCATGTACGCACATGCCATGGCATGGTGGGACTATCTGCCGGGGGGCATGTATGTACATGCCATGGTGTATGTATGGACATGCCATGAGTTTCTTTTTGTTACAATCATGGCAAAATATTATTTTTCTGCCACTGAAAGTGTGATTAAGTAGTTTTTAACACTCATTGTGTGTGTGTGTGTGTGTGTGTGTTGTGCATGTGTGTGTGTGTGTGTGTGTGTGTGTGTGTGTGTGTGTGTGTGTGTGTGTGTGTGTGTGTGTGTGTATGTGTGTGTGTGTGTTGTGTGTGTGTGTGTGTGTGGTGTGTGTGTGTGTGGGGTGTGTGTGTGTGTGGTGTGTGTGTGTGTGTGGTGTGTGTGTGTGGTGTGTGTGTGTGTGTGTGTGGTGTGTGTGTGTGTGTGTGTGTGTGTGTTGTGTCTGCACATGTGCATCTGAGTGCATGTATACATTGATATATATGTATGAATGCATATTTGACTTAAAGGTTGCTTAACAAACAATAAAACCACAAAAGTGACACAGAGCAATAACCCTTGGCCTAACCTTAAGCCTAACTTGTAGCTCCATTCCCTTCCGATCAGGAAAAGCTGCTCTGCAAGCCTTTTCCACTGAGTAATACTGGTGTATGGGAAATGGAAATGGTGATATCTGTCCACCTCACAGTAATAGCCAAGCTCAGATTCCACTAGCATAGTGACCCAGTAATATGATATTTCCTGGAACTCTGAAAATAACATATGTTTAAATACAATAGAGAAGGGAAGTGATTAAAATCAGTAAGAAAAATTATATATCTAAACATGCCTTTTACATACACAAAGGGTTCTACTTAATCACAACTAAGCCTTATTCACAAAAACATAGTATGGTGGCACTACTGTCTCTCAACTCTGCATGACTGCCCCTTGTCACAAGTAGTGTACTGGAGATAAACACTCCTTGTGGGAAGGGGCAGCTGTGCAGACTCGAGAAACCTCACCACCTCACTTGCACTATGAATAAAAAAATGCCAAGAGATGTTAAAGAATAAATCCTCCTAATAGCCAAAAAATATTACATATATATCAAATGCTTGTTTCAAAGACATATGAAGAAACTTACATCGTGAATGGAACAATTGAGGTTTGCCTATACTTACCACTACTGCTCTTATTCAACAGTGAAAATATGAGCAAGTCCATGGCTCCAGGGAAGTGGTTTAATATTTTCATGACACATACATATCTTTGGAGCACTATGTGCCTGAAGAAGCATTTGCACTTATCATTTTCACCTGTTGAAGTAAAATGACATATATAAACTGTTATGATGTAAAAATAATATATTTCTAATACTTTTCAAACTATTATCATGGAAATAATCATACAGTGTGTGTGTGTGTGTGTGTGTGTGTGTGTGTTTATGTGTGTGTGTGTTTATGTGTGTGTGTGTTTATGTGTGTGTGTGTGTGTGTAGGTATGTGTGTGTGTGCGTGTGTGTGTGTGCATGTGTGTGCATGCAAAAGAGGAAAAAAAATTACCATTTGCAAATTTGGCTCCAAAATTTTCAACATATGATGGCAGAAACATGATGGAAATCAATTTGTCTATACACTCTTGTGGATTTTCTTCATATTTATCCTGTATAGCATGAAGAACCTGTAATGACAGAATGAACTGTAAAAACAAATTTACCATCAAATCCCATTGAAATGATCAAACTTGTAGTTACCATCATGATTTAACCCAATGACTACAGAATTATGAAGTGTCTCCTGTATTTTTTGTAAATTTTGTTACATAGGGATGGCTCCACAAGTGCTCAGCCAGCAAGGAGTCTACCTGTAGGCTCCAGTAACTACTCATGATTTCCCCTTTCCTTGAATTTATGGGAAAACGTTTTTCTTTCTAATACTATTGATATCAATACTTTTATTATTCTTATTGATAATATGGTTATTAAACTGTTACTAAAATTTTGGTAACATTAAAGGCAATGAAATAATACAAAAAAAAAAAAAATCACAGAAAAGGGTAAACAGGCAGGATAGATAAAACTAATAACCGACTCCTTGGTCATTAAGCACTTGTAGAGCCATCTGTGTGTAATGACAATAGATGAACTCATATTACAATGGGATGGCATGTACTTATGCCATCCATGTCGACTGGGTTAAATATAAGCAGAGAAACAATATGGTAAGGAAAATGAAGCCTCACACACATTATATATATGTATATATGTATATATATACACATATATATACATATATACATATATATATATATATATATATATATTATAATATATATATATATATATATATATATTATATATATATATATTTATATATATATATATATATATATATATATATATATATATATATTATATATATATATATATATATATCTATATATATGTATATATACTATATATATAATATATATGTAATATATATATGATATATTAATTATATATATATATATTTATGTATGTATTATTAATATTATATATTATTATTATATATATATTATATATTATTTATATTATATATATTGTTACGCCGGTCCGCCTCGTCTCTCTGCCACCAACACAAGGCAGGCTAGGCAGACGGCGTGCTATCCACAGGGTCGTGAACACTGAACAGCTCCAAGAGGCTCCGAGCACCACAGCCTTTCCTTCTTCACTTCCTCCCTCAGGCCCTGAACCTCACCCTTCAGAGTCTGCACCTCCATCAGTTCACTCTTCACGCTGTTGCAGGCCTTGTCGGTGTACTGCTGAGTTTCCATCTTCACAGATGCAAGATTGCTCTGTAGCACCTCAACAAGTTGGCAGAACTGTTCCTCTGCCTTCCTTGCCTGCATCTCGACGAGATGGTGCGCCTGCTCGCGTGCCCTCTGTGCCTGCTCTTCTGCCCTTTGTGCCATTTCCTCCCTCATACCGGCCAGCATGGCAGTGATCAGGTCCATCTGGCTCGGCTTCACCTCACTCGTGCCTGCCTCAGTCATAGCCTCCTCTCCCTCATGGCTGCTGCCATCTTTGGACGACATAATAAATCGGCAATCTCACTGATCAAATATCACAAATCCCACTCCTGACACCATTTGTTACGCCGGTCCGCCTCGTCTCTCTGCCACCAACACAAGGCAGGCTAGGCAGACGGCGTGCTATCCTTAGGGTCGTGAACACTGAACAGCTCCAAGAGGCACCGAGCACCACAGCATCCCAGAACACCACCAGGGGACACCCACTTGGCGAGGCAGGGCACGAAATAAACACAAAATGACAGTCTTTCCTTTATTTACACAAGTTATTTACCCGTACACTTTTCTATAGGCACAATACAGGGGGAAACCAGCATGTCACAGCTTATAACAGGGCAACACAAAGTTTATCAGGTCACCAGGGCACACACGAGGTCTTCACAGGAGCGGCACCCAACTCCGTCTCTCGGCTTGTTCCTCTGCTCCTCCGCTCACAGCCAGCTGCGTCATGTTTGCCCAGGTCCCTTCATGTTAACACATGTTTCGCACAGAGACAAAGACCCACTGGCGTAGCACTATCCCCCCCTATCAAGCAGACGAACCGTCTGCTCTGTCATATCTAAACCTGAAACAAACTACAGAAAATTTAAATAAAATAATTTCTCAGAAACACAAAAATCTTTCACCCAGCGCGGCTTTCTTCGCTCTCGCTGGGGTCGCTCTGGAGGAGGTGTGGGCGGCGGTAGATTTGCAGTGGCACCCAGAGGGGTATCTCCTGCCCCAAGACCTGGCTTGTTCCTCTGCTCCTCCGCTCACAGCCAGCTGCGTCATGTTTGCCCAGGTCCCTTCATGTTAACACATGTTTCGCACAGAGACAAAGACCCACTGGCGTAGCAATATATATATATATATATATATATATATATATATATATATATATATATATATATATATATATATATATATATATACACACACACACACACACACACTCTCTCTCTCTCACACACAAACACAAAAAAACAAACAAAAAACAAACAAACACACACGCAAGCATGCACACATGCACGCACACGCATGCAAGCACACTCACTCAACACACACACACACACACACACACACACACACACACACACACACACACACACACACACACACACACACACACACACACACACACACACACACACACACACAAACACACACTGATAAAATATTTGTGTATTCATTGTAACCCTGCTGCGGTTTTATGTCTTTATGTCTTTTATGTTTTGCAACGAAGAATATGTCGCATGTTTTCTGTTTATGAAAAGATAATCTTTATCTATATTCCACTTATAATTATAAAACCATCATGATTACAACTTCATGAACATAATGTCACCCCATACTGTTAAAATGCAATTCATATAATTATAATACAATATATAAATCGTAATCATATATACCATCACAACCATACCTAACGAAACTACAATAATCAAAACCCAATATAACCATCACAACCATACCTAAACTACAATATATATATATATATATATATATATATATATATATATATATATATATATATATATATATATATATATATATATATATATATATATATATATATAAAACTATGATGTCTTTATTAGCTACATGATACATATAGCATCACAATATAGCATAATAGACATGTGCAACCCCACTCACCTCTGTTAAGAGTGAAAACATTGGCCTTGGCTTTTCGAGAATTTCTCTGCAGTAGCCGCGAAGTTGCTCCACTGCAAACTCCCATGGTCTGAGTCCTTGGGGAGTGGCTGGCTTTGTTTTATTAGGGGTGTTTATAGTGCTTAGGGTTGGTTCTTCTGCTGTGTCTGGTGGGGCTTTGTCAGTGTTGGTATCTGTTGTGATTTTGTCGGTCTCTGTGGCTGTGTCGGAAGATTGAAATGCGTCAGCAACACTTGTATCTGCTGCTTTGTTTTCCTTTTTGCATTTGGCATACTCTTTATCCCAATAGTAATCCTGCAAAGATGTGTGAATAATGGTATAATGCTGGAGTTCAACTTAAAGGAGAGAAATTCTAAACTAGAAACAGAAATTAGTTGCATGTTACAAATAAATGTGTACTAATTATCAATATCTTTCCACTTATCATTCCAAAGTCATATAAAAAAGAAAGAGAAAAAGAGCTAAAAACTGGCATGTCTGATACACAAAATGGGAAAGTAAAAAGAAGTCAAGGAAAAAAAAAAAGAAAAAAGAAAAGGAAAAAGAACGAAAAAAAGAATTGAGAGAGAGAGAGAGAGAGAGAGAGAGAGAGAGAGAGAGAGAGAGAGAGAGAGAGAGAGAGAGAGAGAGAGAGAGAGAGAGAGAGAGAGAGAGAGTGAGAGTGAGAGAGAGGAGTGAGAGTGAGAGTGAGAGTGAGAGTGAGAGTGAGAGTGAGAGTGAGAGTGTGAGTGTGTGTGTGTGTTAGATTTGATTTGATAAAAAGTTATTTACAGAAAAGTGTACATGCCTTGCAAAAAGCCAGGGTAAGATGCTATAGCACCTATCCAAACTGGCTATGCTTCTATTTATGGGTTGTCAGTCAAATATATTTTATACATGCCTGAAGGGCTGTGCCATTGTGCTTACACTATTCACATATCATGTAGTTGGTAAAAAAACGTATATCTCTAATCATATCAAAGACAAGACCAGTGTTTAGGGTAAGTGTTGATCTCTGGACAGTGCTGTTTGATCGATAGGATGCAGTTTTCGAGCAACAAAGTAAGTAATGTGTAAGATTAAGCGACTTGAGTACCTTGCACATTTTGCAGTGATGATATGAGATTGGCTTTAGCTCTAAGACAATCCATTATCGGCTTTATATGGTTTGTCTATATCAGATGTCCCTGCAGTGCTTTCATAATGCCAGAGAGTACCATGTGCATTTTTCTTCATTTTTTGGGTAGTCCATACCTGGCCCTCATAATCTCAAAGACAGCTGAAAACACATTGCACATTGCATAGAACAGTTCTTCATGGGAGAGTGCTGGTTTTGCTAATTGATATACCTTGTCATAAACTGATATTCCCACATCAGAGGGTATCCAGTATAGTGACACCTGTATACCCTGCTCTGATAGGCCAGAAACTAGGTGTAGGATATTCCTAGTTACCATGTTTCCTGGACTAAATGCAGTAAATCTATTGTGCACCTTGCCTGTCAGAGAAGACATTTAGGTGTTGCTGCTGTTCACTACCTTTTTTGAAGGCATGGTATATGCCTATTAACTTGGCATCAGTTGTGCTTGCCCAATTGGAACTTTGTACACTTTCTTTAAGAGAAATGTCAGGAATTAATACTCCAATCCCAGCTGCTCTGTGAGGATCAGTAGAGGTATAACAGTAAATCACAAGTGGGGGGTACTATGAGGGTAGATGGAGAATTTCATCTGTATATTTCAGGTAATAGCCTTTTAGTTCTGTTACTGAAGTCATGGATTTAGGCTCTGTTAATTTATCAATCTGAACATATGCATGTGATCTATGGGATGTTAATAGCATCAATGTTACACACACTGAAGCTGAAAATAGTTTGGGCAGTTTTGGCCTTCCATTCTAGGTTCGATTGTATCAGACTGAAGTAGTGAGGGTGCTGGGCTTGCTTTCTGATTAATCTCAATGGACAAAGTAAAGGAAATTTGTGGTCTGGATTGAAGTTGGTGTTGACCTGGGTGATACAACTGTAAATTGAAGGGAGGTCTAGCTCTTTCCTGATGACAAGAATTTTAGCAGTCATTGGGCAGCCAAGAATGATTCTCATGGCCTTGTTTTGTAAGACTTCAAGGGGTTTCAGACCATTCTGTGGCAACATACTAAGAATTGGGCTCACATAGTCTTTCATGGATCTAACAATAGATATGTATATCAACCTTAGGACTCTTAGGGAGGCACTTATGTATCTGATAAGTCCCAGGGAAGCACACTTTTTGCTGAACCTCTGGAGAACATATTCCCCCCAATCAAAGACCTGAATGAGAATGTCATCAGCATAGGATATGATGCTGCATAGGTATCCTAACTCACTGTTGAGCTTGTAAAGAGAGTGCATAAGTATGTCAAATAATGAAAGGGACAAAACTCCACCTTGTGGAGTGCCTAACTCTAGTTCACCATAAGGTGCCTTGGTACCATACCTTTGCTCTAATCAAAGATCGATAATCCTTTATACATAGCAGAAGCTTGCCCTTAGCTCCTAGAAGAGTTAATTCATGGAGGATTGCAGTAGAAGCTCTGTTGAATGCTCCCTTGAAATCTATGAAGCAAGAAGACTGCGTTACTTCCATTTAGGTACTGAGCTTAACATATTTGTTTCCAGGGAGTAGGCAAAATACCTGCAGTATAGGTTAACTTGAAGAGACATAGGAGAGGATTTCTTTCCTTTATCTGTACCTTTGCAAGGAGTTGGGTGATGTCATAAGTGATTCCATAATCCCAAGGTGCAGTGGATTTGCTAGTCTTAATGGCTGCAAGATGTTCATGACTTGTCAGTGTTTTAACTTAAGGGAGCACCTGTGCATGGATAAAGGAAGATTATCCAGAGAGGAATTTTTGCAGCATTTACTGAGGAGTGTGGAGTCACATTGTATGCATTGCCTTTAATCTTGCTGATTTCCCTCCACACATTACTTATGGGAGTCACAGAGTCAATTGATTCTGACCAGGCATACAATCTCTCTTCCTGCTTTTGAGTTATTACCTCATTAAGCCTTTTACTAAAGAATACAAAGTACCTAGCTAGGCAGGGATTTCTTCCTGAGTGTTTTAGCTGATTTACTGTAGACCTTATAAGCTTTCTAATTAGCTTTATTTCGGGATCTTTGTTCAGGTGATGTGCTCGTTTGCCTCTGGAGGATGGAGACCTATGTTTGATGGGGTTTCTAGGGTGGGGTTGGTTAATGATATTACCAACTTGTTGACAGAGAACTTCATTAACCTATCACTGCCAGGTCACGTGTATCAGCGTCATAACAAACTACTTGGTCTGCAGGGTATGCCTGTATGCATGGCGATGTGCCAGAGTGCATGGAGCAGGATGTTCAGCTTGATGTAGTGGACTCCAGCGCCCAGTGTCTAGCCGTTGCCAGAAACCACCGGAGTTTATCACACTCAGGAATTTTTCTTACCTGGCAGCGAGGGGGTGATGATCAAGGCTGGTAAGAGTAAAGTCTTCATAACAGCAGCCAATCCCTTTAATGAACTCATCATGATGTTTAATAGCAAGATGATATTGAAGGCGTGGCTGGGGTGGCCTTCTTTTGCAAAATGGGAGGATTAAACTTAATGCCCAATGGTCCCTGACTATGAATGGGATAACTTTTGCAGTGACTGGAAGTGTGTGCTGACTGTATAGAGCTATATAATCTATTTTGCCACTTAGGTAATGAGTCTTTTCTAAGGAGCATAATAGGTGTATAGGGTCACTAGTGTTTTGGCGATAGCCATAATAAACCTTACCATAGTTTTTGCCTATGGTGCTTTTGAGAGAGAGAGAGAGAGAGAGAGAGAGAGAGAGAGAGAGAGAGAGAGAGAGAGAGAGAGAGAGAGAGAGAGAGGGAGAGGGGTAGGGAGGAACAGGAGAGGGAAAGACAGAGGGAAGGAGGAAGAGAGAGAGAGAGAGAGAGAGAGAGAGAGAGAGAGAGAGAGAGAGAGAGAGAGAGAGAGAGAGAGAGAGAGAGAGAGAGAACCTTACCTTAATCCACTTATAGCATGTCTCCACTGCCATGCGCACAGTCTGACCTCCAAACCAGCTCCTACTGCCATGGTTTACTTCATTCCTCAGGTCAACCAAGTACACTGGCAGACCTATCTTCTCTGCTAGATAAGACTGTGACTGGGCTTCGTGGTAGCGTGCAGCAGGAATTTTGATAATTGTACTGACAAATCTAGAAAATGATTTTTTTTTAAGGATTCATTTCTTATTATTTTTCTTGTTTTGTGACTTTATTTCTTGAGCTCATATCAGTAATGTTAGTGATAATAAAATTAATGATGTGATAATTTAAAAACACTTATAATAATGATAAAACATTCATAGAAATATTATAATTAATGCTGATAATACCAATAAGATCTCTCATATTCATGCATGATCTCTCTCTTTTTCCCTCCTGTTCTTCCTTTCTCTCTTCCTCCATGTCTTTCTCCCCATTCTTCTCTTTCTATCTCTCACTCTTTCTCCCTTTTTTCTTTCTGATTGCTAAATACTAATAACATAATATATTAATATAATATTATACAATGATGTGTTTAGTATTACCAACAATATGTCATTTATGTTGAAAGGCCTATAATGGTCATCCCAATTTCCCTCATTGCATCCCTCTCTCTCTCCCTCATTTTCACTCTCTATTCCTCTCTACATCTTGCTCTCCCTTGCCCTATCTACATCCTGCACTCTATGTCCCACTTTCTCTACCCTCTTTCTTTTCTTCTCTTCCTTTTTCTTTCTTTTCATTTTCTTACTTTCTCTTCTTCCTTTCCTACATCCTCTCCCTCTCCAACATTCTCTCCCTTTCCCACTTATACCTGCTCTTCATCTCATTTCCATATCCTCTCCCTCTCCCTTTCTCTATCCCTCTCCCACATCCTCTTCATCTCCCTCTCTCTTTCCTACACCCTCTTCCTCTCTGATTCCCACTCCCACATCCTCTCCCTTTCCCACCTTGACATCCTCTCCTCTCCCACTCTCCTCTTCTCTCACTCCTCTCCATTCCTATTCTTTCTTATCCTCTCCTCTCGACTCTCCACACTACGAGCCTTACTTAGTGATGGCAATGGCATTTGCTCCAGACTTCAGCTCTTTGCTAGCGGTAGGGTCAGAATCGAGGATCTTAGCCTGGAGAAGATGCCTGGTCACAGCAATACCAATATGTGTTCCATGCAATCTGAAACAATAAAAAAAAGAAAATCAGATATATATCATTTAGAGAAACTTTTATAAAAAAAATCCTCTTTATTTGCTTAATAGCGTTTGTTTGGCATTAGCTATTTAAAAGAAAAACAGAGAGGGAGAGAGGGGGTGAGATAAGGAGGGAGAGGGGAAGAGGGAGAGGGAGGGAAGGAGGGAGGGAAAGAGGGAGGGAAAGAGGGAGGGAGGGAGATAGGTAGGGAGATGGGGATGGGGAGGGAGGCAGGGAGGGAGAGAGGGAGGGAGGGAAGAAGGAAGAAGGAAGGAAGGAAGGAAGGAAGGAGAGAGAGAGAGAGAGAGAGAGAGAGAGGGGAGAGAGAGAGAGAGAGAGAGAGAGAGAGAGAGAGAGAGAGAGAGAGAGAGAGCGAGAGAGAGTGGGTGGACCACATCATCTCTGTGATACATATATTTCAATTCACAATGCATATGATTTGTGGCATAATCTTCTCTTCTTTTATTCCTAATCCTTCCCCACCTCCTCTCTAGCTAGTATGTGATATATCTCATGAGATATCTGAGGGACAGTACCCTGGATGAATTTCCACTGACCAGCCCACCCTTATTATGCCATAAACCCTCTACCCACACACCCTAGAAGAAATCATTGATACACCAAAGATGGCATAAGGAATCTCCTTGACAACCACAAGAAAATTCAGCAGATGAAAGGCATTGGAGTGCACATACCACCTCATTTGTGTTGTGTGTGTAGAAATATCACCAATAAGAGTAGAGCTGTACCCTGCTCTCCTGACTGCCCTGGCATCTGCCACCTGAAGTACATGGGTCCTTCAAACTTTTCCACTGCTTACAGGTGCAGCATCTAAGGGAGATGCAAGAGATCACTCTGAATCTGATATCCATTGAGTTCAAGCCTGCCTGCCTGCCTCTCTCTTTCTCTCTCTCTCTCTCTTGAAAATGAAAATTATTTGGAAATAACAAAGGCATTATATGACAACAATGCAGCCACAGCTGCAAAGTTATTCAAACAGTTCTTTCTGTTTGTGGACAGCAGCCATTTTCTGGCTGATCCTCCTGCTACCAGGAGGATCAGCCAGGGAGGTGGAGCAACAACAGTTGCCTCCACCTCCCAGCAATCTAGAGATGGGCCCAAGGCAGCTGTAGGGAGGAAGGAGAAGAGAGCAGAATAAGAGACCAGAGCTTTCTGTGTGTTCACATTGCAGATGGAGAGAAGATGACAAGCAGGAATGCCATAATAACACCACCTACAGCTTTTGCAAGGCAAGAAGTGACGCTATGAACAGATACGGGTGGAAGGCTTCAGCAGAAAAGGCTGTACTGGTCAAAAGAGAATCAGCCAATATCAAGGTAGAAATCAAAACTGTCCAACACAAAAAACAGAAGCTCATTCACAACCTTTACTTATATCCCTGGCACTTCAGTAGCAATACTTCTTTCCAATTCTACACTGGGCCACTCGTCAACTTCGCATCCCTTCTTGGTCACAATCCACTTTTGAACTACAGTATTAAAAATTGGCTAATGGCCAGTATAACATTAAGCCCCTAATACCTTGTACCTGCTTTTATAAACAAAAGCAAAAGTTTCCCTTCAGATTCATTTTAAGTGTGCGTATCTAATAGTGATGCCAAATAAATTAAAGTTTACTGTTGGAGAAACACAAGCATCCTCTGATGAGCTGATGGCATGGGATATGTCATTATACAGTACCATCCGCAATTTCATGCCTTCAGTAACAAAAGGTCAACAGGTACGAAAGGCAGATTTCTAAAAAGGGGCCCCCCTGAGAGAGAGGGAAAAAGAGAGGGGAAAAGAGAGAGAGAGAGGAGAGAGAGAGGGGGAGAGAGGAAGAGGAGAGAGAGAGAGAGAGAGAGAAAGAGAGAGAGAAAGAGAAGATAGGAAGAAGAAGAGAGAAGAGAGGAGCGAGGGGAAGAGAGAGAGAGAGACCCCCCAAAAGAGAGAGACAAGAAGAGGAAAGGGCACAGAGAGAGAGAGAAGACAGAGAGAGAGAGACAGACAGAGAGAGAGACGAGACAGAGAGAGAGAGAACAGCAGAGAGAGAGAGAAGACGAGAGAGAGAGACAGACAGAGAGAGAGAGACGCAGAGAGAGAGAGAGAGGCAGAGAGACAAGAGAATGAGAGAGACGAGAGAAGATAAGAAGAGAGAGGACAAAAGAGAGAGAGACAGAACAGAGAGAAGAGAGAGAAGAGAAGAGACAGAGAGAGAAAGAAGAGAGAAGCAAGAGATAAGAGAGAAGAAAAGAAGAGAAAAAGAGAAGAGAGAGAGAGAGAAGAGAAGAGAGGAGACGAGAGAGAGAGAGAGAGAGAGAGAGAGAGAGAGAGAGAGAGAGAGAGAGAGAGAGAGAGAGAGAGAGAGACATAGAGAGAGGGTGGGTTGGTGAGGACAAAGCTGTATGACATTAGTGTGTTTAGCTAATAAAGTATTCCATACTATAAACAGCTGTCAAAATAATCTAGTCAATTCCATTCTCAAGTCCAAAGGGCTAGATGGAAGTGGTTGATACCTATCTCATTAAGTATCTTGAATAAATCTGAAAATCACTTTTCTAATCCTAGGAAAACAAATTCCTTTCCAACATACCTGGATTGCCAGACTGTCATAGTCCCAAAAGCATGTCTCCATTTCTTAACATCATCTGAAAACGTTGCTTTGTAAACCTCTATCCATTCCTCTCTGTAAATGAAATGTTATCATTATTATGATTTAATTTATTCTACATATATATGTATTTATATACATTATTACATATAGCTTAATCTAGCTATAATCTAGGAATGCAAGCAAAATACGGTATAATTGAGTATTAATACTTCTCTAATCACTTCTATAAAAAATGGCTTTACCAGGCAAATCCATCTAGTATTACCTTGTAGGTCATTCATCAGAGATAACAGACCTGAATTTGAATAGAACACATCTAATGTAATTAACAGAAAACTAGACAATAAACAAAATAAAGCCGTAGCAGTTTGGCTAGTCTGATTTAAAAGAAGTCCAATGATAAAAATTATAAACTTCATTATCTTCTGCATAAATCTTGTAAAGTTATATAATGAAGTGCTGCTGTGCCAATACTAAAAATACCTGTTTACAGTGTGTATTGTCATGATATCAGTTTAATTTGGAGATGACACTCATATATGAAGGAAGCTGGGGATAAACAGTTAACCATTATCTAATGATATATGCTAATATCATGCATTAAATGATAAAGATGAAATTTCAAGGCAATCTGCCCCTACATACAGCATACATAATTCAGAGTTGCTTGAATAAACTTTCTGAGTAGAGCCACATAAAAATAATGAAAAACGAAGGTAATCGCCATAAGGAACGCACAGAATACTAATAGGTAAAGAGTACATAACTAACACAAGATGTTAGAGTAAAAGGAACAGCAGCATTACAACGACACGTAATGTAAAACACTACAATAACAAAAAATACAAGTACATTAACCAAACTTGCCTCGAAAACCAAGGAACCACCCATAATCGCTCGCCTTCTCTTCTCCTGTTCTTCTGAAACATTTCTCCTTTCTTCTTTTCTTCGTATAAAATTTCGTATAGCCTATATCCCCCGGATCTATTTGGTTTCTTCTTTCTTTTCACTTATATCATCTCCATTAATTTTGCCCTTTTCAAGAAAATTATGGTTTCCAGAACGTTTTCAAAAAAAAATGTTCAGGCACGTGGGACAACAATAACAAATCGTTCGGGTAAGAGGCCGCAGATTCGCCCGGATTCCTCCCTGCGGATTCATCTGGATTTTCAAATGCGATTTCAAAACACATTGTTTCTACTTATTTATTTATTCTTTTTTTTTGCGGTTATTATTGATAAATGAAGATATAAGTCGAGTAAACAAAAATAAATCAACGGGATAATATTTACAGTAAAATTATTAAAGACATGTATAGATGCATAATACAAATTAATTATGAAAATGAATTGATAATACAAAATGATAATGTAGTAAAATAAATATACAAATTACAAAAAAAAAAAATAAATACAAAATAATGATGATAATAATAATAATAATAATAATAATAATAATAATAATAATAATAATAGTAGTAGTAGTAGTAAGTAGTAGTAGTAGTAGTAGTAGTAGTAGTAGTAGTAGTAATAATAATAATAATAATAATAATAATAATAATAATAATAATAATAACACAACACTAATAATGATAAAAACAAACATGCAAATGACAAATAACAAACAAATGAATGAATAATACAAAAAAAAAAGATAAATAAAAGCAAAATATACAAATTGGTAACCTCGTTCGTATAAGAGTTATGCGAACGGCCCGGAAAAAACAAACTTCAAAAGGTAAACAGAAATCCAAAATTTCTCGTCCAAAGATCCATTTTTTAGACAAAAGGTAGACCTCAGATTATTCATTAAGGATAAAGAATCATGATAATTGAAGAGTAGAACTGATACAATTAAGTTCGAATAAATGGAGACGAGATAAATTAAGAGAATATTAATTATTTCAGAGCGAGTGGCGCCGGGGAACATCTACACCATGCTGTATGTATGAGGAAAAAAATAAACGCTATAGATGTGTTGTTTTCCTTTTTTTATGTTGTTATTGTATTTTTTTTGAATGCATGGAAGAGGTGTTTAGATATATATGGTATGTACTTATGTAGATTTAAGTGTAGATCAGGATTTTATGACGCATGGGATTTATGTATTTTGATTTTGATTGCATAATAGAATTTTTTCGGTATTGCTTATTTGTTCGAATTCTGCTTTGTTTCTGATTTAAGGGTTGTAATGACTATAAATAAATATTGCTGTATAAATTTCTTAGAAATATTACTTAATGAGAAAATAATTTGATATTTCTTACATGGAACATTTTATGGGTTTATAATTTTTCTGAGTGTGGAGAAAATATTAGATTAATCATTATGATATGGATGACTTAGGGCTAACTGAAGATGATAATCTTGTAGAGGATTAAAATAGGTACAAAAAATAATCTGCAGATACAAATGCCACACATAAATGTAAGAGATCGTGCAAAGCCCCGCTCACAGCTGAATTCCAGTTGGTGCTCCCGAATTTCAGCTCTGTCTTGCCATACACACTGAGGTGAAGATAGTGCTTCCTGGGCGGTGTTAGGGGGAAGAGCCACACATCAACCCCTCCCTTGGCCAATCCTCAAAGGTCACACTCAGTCACAGCAACATAGATTAATGAATAAATTTTGTGATGTGGAGCCGAGGCCTTGATCTCTGGGAAGTATGTCCGTACTGTGAAGAATTTCCAGTATTTGAAGGGCCTCAAATGAGGTAGCAAAGAAGATTAGAATATTCTCCATTAGTTATAATAACCAGTGCTAGATGAAGGAGCTTTTTTTCAGTATGAGTCTCAAATCAGAATTTACACTTCAGTTGGTTCTTTTGGATGAGGAACATATATATAAAGTTTGTTTAATAGATTCTTAGTATACTGTAGGAAGTAGGAAGAGTGAAGATGACAGTATATCATCACTCTAATGTGATTTATTTGTTATATATATAATATTTTTTCCTCTTTATTTACTCATGGTGTGCAATATGAAAAATGCACATACTGATTCAGTATCTCAAGAGAGTACTGTAGCCAGGTTACTTTCGTCAGTTTGGCAAAGTAGAGTTTCGAGTGATCTTTTATATGATGATGAATCACCAAGGAGATCTGCAGCTCTGTCTTGTTTGGTAGAAGTTTGTTGGTCTCATTCAGACTGTCAAAGGGGTAAATTTTGACTTTAGTGCCCAACTGGAAAATAACAATGCAAACTAAAAATGTTGGTCTGTTGTGTTTTGAAATAATTTGACTTACATTTTTGTCAGGAATTAAGTTTCCAGTATTTTGAAGCTGCTGATTTCTGACGAAAATAATGGAAGAATATATCTAAACCACAGAAAATTTAGTTTACGTTCCTATTAATTCAAAGTGTCTTAACCCAACCTAAGCAGATGTAACCTAGTCCAACTTAATCTAACTTAACCTTTCCTAACCCAACCCAACCTGATTTAAGTAAACGCAACCCAACCCAACCAGATTTAAATAAATGCAACCCAACTTAACCAATATAACATATCCTAACTCAATCCAAACTAACCTAAATTGAGGTAAACTAACCCAGCATAACCTAACTTACTCTATCCAGATCTATCAACCTGACCTAATTTATCATTTAATTCACCCCATCCTAATCCAAACCAGCCTGGCCTAAGCTCATTTAACTTACCCCATCTTAACCTATCCAAACCCATCCTAACTTAACTTAACCCAACATAACCAAACCCAACCAAACCACACTCAACCTAACCTAACCTAGGCTAACCCAGGATAACCCACCTAGGTAATATTTTGCCACTGTCTTGTTATGCTATTGATCAGGGATATCAAACTCAAAACCCTAAAAGGGCCAAATTTCACTTTAGCTACTACCTTAGGCCCCAATAGAGGTACCTACCTGGCTCCATTATTAAAAACTGTCTGATAATGTGTACTTACAAGTAAAGGCTATTATACTTATTAGATATTAATTGATATTGCTAATGGTAACAAAATATGTAGATTTGTACTTGTCACGGCCTGCTACAATTTATTGCCTGGGGGCTTAGGAGATGGGGATTGAAGTAGAGTAGGGGGATCACCCCCTTGCCTTAACTAATTTTGCATAGTCTTTTCTTCCCTACGTTTCCTTTTCCTTTTCTTCATCTCCCTTGTTCTGTCCACTTATCCTAATCGTAAAACTAATTTTTGCCATTTTTTCCCCTTCTAACAACCTTTACCTTATACTATACCCCATCAGCTCCCCCTCTCTACCCTTTTCACTCCCATACCACCCTTTAGTACTGTTGAACCTATAACTTTACCCCAATCATTAACTCATTCGTAACCCTTCACGCTACTCTAATTTACCATAGTGCCATATGCCTTTGACATCATAAAGCAAGCTTCATGCTCATTATATTTTGAATATGCCGCTAAAGACCTTAGATGTTGACAGGGCAGAAAGATTTCAATAAATAAATGAATACAGTTTACTGTACAATTTTATTTTAGTTTTTAAACATAATGTCTATTTTGTCATGACAACATATTCATGTACGGCAGAAACATCCATTCAACTTGCATCTTTTACTGTACTGAATATTAAAGATATAAATGGTAGGGTACATCTAGACAAATGCAAAAGTAAATGAAAACAAAACAAGAAAGGGAAATTAATAAGGAAATTTTGTAGGTATCTTATAGAGTTTTGATAGTACTTAAATTTTTTTTCTTGTGTTCACTTATGATCATCCATTTTTAAGCATTATTCTTGTTTAAAAAAAATCATTGCTTGACATATTGAGCAATGTTTACAAAATCCTCTCCTAATAATCCCTTTCTGAAGCAATATATTGAATGGATAAAGGAATAAATACTCTTATGATGATATATTTCTGACATCATAGTGTTCAAAATGATCTTTTTTCAAATCTGCTAGTTTAGTAATATATAAAGTTTGCAAATTTTCTTGTGTGTGAATTTCTTTATCATTATAATGCTTTAAAAAATTTTGTTTGCAGGCTGGACGTCGATGGCATGCAGGTTTTCTTCCCCTACGACTTCATCTACCCGGAGCAGTATTCATACATGTTAGACCTAAAGAGGAGTCTCGATGCTAAGGTAGAATGGTGGATTTGTTTGTGGGAGAGAGAGTGTGAAATTTGCTTAATGGGGACATGCAGTTTCACAAGATGTCATTGCTGGTCGACAGAAGGGAATTGTTAGCAAAAGGGAGAGTCGGTGCTTGTTTGAGGTATTCTTAGGGTGGTGTTGTTATTCATGACAAGGAATATTAGATTTATTTTAAGAGCAGTTTAGCAAGCAGTGATAGCAAAAATGTTACATTTTCCTCCAGCAAAGAGGCAGCTACAAGGTTACGATTTTTGCTCCCATTCTGAAACTTATTATGTAACATCATATTTAATTTTTTATTAATGAAAAAGGGATTTATTGATCCCTGTATAAATTTATTTTCCAGTGCTACAGTACAAATATATGTGTTTTATTTGACTAATATGAATATCATTGAAATACAGAGGGACATAAATTCAAAGAAAAAAAAGTGGATGGATGGATGGTCAGATGGTTAGTTGGATGGATGGATAGATTCAATGGATTGATAGATGGATGGCTTGCTTGATGGTTATACAGATAGATATAAAGATACTCCGGTATAAGCAGAGAGAGAGTGAGAGGCTCAGTTGTCATAACTAATACCCCCCCCCCCCCAACTAGCACTGCCAATAGGTTTCATTAACCTAATGTCTATGGGTTTATGTACTGTCCCCTGTAGTTTTCTGTGAATTATTTTAGTTACAGATGGCTCCACATGTGCTCATCCACCAAGGAGTCTATCTGTAGGTCCTAGTGACCATGCCTGGTTTCCCCATTCCCTGAATTCGTGGATTTTTTTTTCTTTCTAGTACTATTGATGTTGACATTATTATTATTATTGATTATTAAATTGTTGTTAAAATATTAATAACATTAGAGACAATGAAATAATGCAAATGAATCTTTCAAAAAATAAAGGAAAAGAGTAAATAGGTGAGATAGGTGAAACTAGTAATTGACTTCATGGTGACAAAGCACTTGTAGAGCCATCTATGTGTAAAGTCAATAGATGAACTTTCATTACAGTGGGCATGGTATCCATGCTGATTGACAATGTCCCCTCTCTCTCTCTCTCTCTCTCTCTCTCTCCTCTCCTCTCTCTCTCTCTCTCTCTCTCTTCTCTCTCTCTCCTCTCTCTCTCTCTCTCTCTCTCTCTCTCTCTCACTCTCTCACTCTCTCACTCTCTCTCTCTCTCACTCTCTCTATCTCTCTCTCTAAGAATGTCATATACACAAAGCTAAATGGTAGAATTGCAGCCATTGAGAGAAAGCAGGATCCTCTCTAGTTTTATATTGAGAGCATATCAAAGGTAAAGGTTTCAGGGCCAGAAACAAGGAAAGATATTGAAGGTAAAGGGTCTGTTTATTTACCCATCTATATATCTCCCTCTTTATCTATCTCTCTACCTATCTATCTTTATCTATCTCTCTACCTATCTATCTTTATCTATCTCTCTACCTATCTATCTTTATCTATCTCTCTACCTATCTATCTATTTATCTGTATGTATCTTTATCTATCTATCTATTTATCTCCATATCTCTATATCTCTTACACAGCAACTACCCAACTGCACATGGGCTTGAAGAAAGTGGCTAAGGAAGGATGGAACTCGTTGGAAATCCTGGTTGTTACTAACCAGGAAGGACTTGCATGATAGTAAAGGGGAGATATTAGTTATGACAACTGTAAACAAGGATATAGAGATTTAAGTACACAAATATCTAGAGTAACTAATACACTCCACTAAAAAGGTTTATATAGTGTATATAACTCCACTTCCTCAGGGCCATTGCATACTGGAGATGCCTTCGGGGACAGGCAAGACCATTACACTGCTGTCACTTATTGTGTCCTACCTCCGAGCTTTTCCACAGAATCTCACAAAGCTCATCTACTGCTCCCGAACCATTCCCGAGCTGGAAAAGGTATAAGAGTTGTTTATGGTTTATGTTTTGATTTATTTTAAGGTTTGATATGTTTAGTTTATCCCATTTTTTTTTTTTCAATGGTCTGTTTTTTTTATTCGTTATTGAGTTAATGTTGTCAGTTATTATGTATTTTAGTTTTTAGTTTAGTATAGCTGACGGTGCTATTTCCCTAATATACACTTTGTTATTCCTGGCTCAAATCTGATTTTGATCTCTTATACATGGTGTTCATATTTATAGTTACGTACCATATTTTTGATTGCTTCTCTTAGATTTAGGTATTAGAAATTTTTTTATGAGCTCTGTAAACACCTTTGAATGTGTATAAAGTTTACTTTCCAAATCCAAATTCACAAGTTTTAATTGTAATGCAAACTCTTAACCAATTAAATTACCAAAGTTAATGAGATTACACAACAAAAAATCTTCATTCCTACACCAGAAAAGCTATAAAAAATGTTGCTTAAAACAAGTTATGTATAAGTTAAAGAAATACAGTTATCTTCTGTGAGTTAAGGCCATCATCACGTTGTCATGTAACATGTCATTTTTTATTTATTCAGATGCTGTGAGATTGGCAAATGTTTTTTTTTTTTTTTTTTTTTATGTTGTTTCATTTATTTTATTCCTGTTTATTATAAGGTTTTAGTTGATATTAGATGTTATATTAGATAGGGAATGATATTTGTAAACTAGATTAGTTTTGCTAACTGTTTTATAAAAGATTTATTAATACTTTTTTCTTGCAACTCTTTTGCCTTCCAGTATATAATGTTTCTCCCTTGGCCTTTCTCTCTTCTCTTTCCAAAATTAGATTACTGCATCTTCATTTTATTTCAGGTAATTTCAGAGTTGAAGAAGCTTAAGAACTACATTGAGAAGGAGACGGGAGAGCCTGCAAACATTACTGGCCTTGCATTAGCCTCCAGAAAGCATCTGTGTGTGAATCCTGAGGTTTGATTGACTGACTGTTACTGTATTATTTTGTAGTATTGTGTACGTGGATAGTACAGAGTCTTTAGTTCTGGTGGCAGCATGTCTGTTGAGAAATTTTTTGTTACATAAATTTTTTTTCTGCTGTTTAAAGATCAGTTATTATTTCACTTGTTATGTTTTTAGTAATTATTATGTGACATATTTTTTCTTTTTTGTTTTTAGTATTAAAGACTAGATGTTATTTTCTTAGGTAGTTAGGTTTACAGTGTATTATTATGTCTTTTTCTTTCTGGTATCTTAAACCTATTGACTGTCATTGCAGGTCAGCAAGGCAAGGGAAGGAAAGCTTGTTGACAATGGATGCTATGCTTTGACAGCCTCATATGTAAGATCCAGGGCCCAGAGAGATGACACAGTGCCACAGTGTGACTACTTTGAACAGTTTGATCTCCATGGCAAGGAATTTCCTTTGCCAGCTGGCACATACAACCTTGATGATCTGCGGGAGTTTGGCAGACAGAAAGGGTGGTGCCCATACTTCTTGGCCAGGCATGCAGTAAGTATGTTGTTTGGTGGAGCAGATGTTTGAAAGAGGTGAATATTATCTTTGCTGGCCTGAAATGCTCACCAGCTTATAAGCTTTGACTTGTGTTGGTGGTCAGGGAGTATTGAATTCAGTAATTAGTGTATGTCAGTAAGTTTTGCTAAGAAAAATTGTATACCACCCTTTAGTACTGTTGAACCTATAACTTTACCCCAATCATTAAAATATCGTAACCATTCATGACTACTCTAATTTAACATAGTTGCCATATGACTTTTGACGTCATAAAGCAAGCTTCACGATCATTATATTTTGAATATGCGCTAAAGACCCTAGATGTTGGACAGGCAGAAAGATTTCAAATAAATAAATGAATACAGTTGACTGTACAATTTTATTTTAGTTTTTAAACATAATGCTATTTGTCAGACCAACATATTCATGTACGGCAGAAACATCCATTCAAACTGCATCTTTTACTGTGACTGAATATTAAAGATATAAATGGCGGTTAGGGTACATCTAGACAATGCAAAGAATGAAAACAAAACAAGAAAGGGAAATTTAATAAGGAATTTTGTAGGTAATCTTATAGGGTTTTGATAGTTTAATTATTTTTTTCTCGTGTTTCACTTATGATCATCCATTTTAAGCATTATCTTAGTTTAAAAAAATCATAGCTTGACATATTGAGCCCGTTTACAAAATCCTCTCCTAAAATAATCCCTTCTGAAGCAAATATATTGAATGGAAAAGGAATAAATACTCTTATGATGATATATCTCCTGACATTCATCGTGTCAAAAATGATCTTTTTCAAAATCTGTAGTTTAGTAAATATAAAGTTGCAATTTTCTGTGTGTGAATTTCTCATCATTATTAAGCTTAAAAAATCTGTTGCAGGCTGGACGCGAGTCAGGCAGGTTTCTCCCCTAGACTTTCATCTACCCGGAGCAGTATTCATAATGTTAGACCGAAAGAGGAGTCTCGCATGCTAGGCGAATGGTTGGATTGTTTGTGGGAGATGAGAGAGTGTGAAATTCGATTAAATGTGGACATGCAGTTTCACAAGATGTCAGTGTGACAGAAGGGAATTGTTAGCAAAAGGAGGCGGTGCTGTGTGAGGTTAGTCTTAGGGGTGGTGTTGTTATCATGAAAAGGAATATTAGATTTATTTTAAGAGCAGTTAGCAAGAAGTGATAGCAAAAATGTTATATTTTCCTCAAGACAAAGAGGCAGCCTAAAAGGTTACGATTTTTATGCTCCCATTCTGAAACTTATTATGTAAAACACCAATTTAATTTTTATATGAAAAAAAGGGAATTTATTGATCCCTGTATAAATTTATTTTCAGTGCTACAGTACAAATATATTGGTTTTATTTGAACTAATATGAATATCATTGAAAATAAGATGGTACAAATCAAAGAAAAAAAAGTGGCTTCGGATGGTTATGGTCAGATGGTAGTGGATGATGGGGATCGATTCAATGGATTGATAGATGGATGGTTGCTGATGGTTATACAGATAGAATAAAGATACTCCGATAGAAGCAGAGAGAGAGTGAGAGGCTCTGTCATAATAATAAACCCCCCCCACCCAACTAGCACTTGCCAAAGGTTTCATTAACCTAATGTTTATGGGTTTATGATACTGTCCCCTGTAGTTTTCTAGTGAATATTTTAGTTACAGATTGGCTCCACATTGCCATCCACCAAGGAGTTATCTGTAGGTCCAGTGACATGCCTGGTTTCCACATTCCACGGAATTTGTGGATTTTTTTTCTTTCTAGTACTATTGATGTTGACACTATACTATTATGATTATTAAATTGTTGTTAAAATATTAATAACATTAGAGACAATGAAATAATTGACAAATGACTCTTTCAAAAAATAAGGAAAAGAGTAATAGGTGAGATAGGTTTGAAACTAATAATTGACTCCTAGTGACAAAAGCACTTGTAGAGCCATCTATGTGTAAAGGTAATAGACGAACTCATTACAGTTGGGCATGGTATCCTGCTGATGATAATGTCCCCTCATCTCCCCTTCTCTCTCTCTCTCTATCCTCTCACTATCTCTCTCACATCTCTCTCTCTCTCTCTCTCTCCTCTCTCTCTCTCCTCTCTCGCTCTCTCTCGCTTCTCTCTCTTTCTCTCTCGTCTCTCTCCCTCTCCTCTCTCTCTACTCTCTCAAGAAGTCATATACACAAAGCGTAAATGTAGAAATGCAAAGCCATTTGAGAGAAGAAGGATACTCTTAGTTTTAGATTGAGAGATATCAAAGGTAAAGGTTTCAGGGCAAGAAACAAGGAAAATATGAGGAAAGGGTCTGTTATTTACCCCTCTAATATCTCCTCTGTATCTATCTCTCTACCGATCTATCTTTATCTATCTCTTACCGAATCTATCTTTATCTATCCTACTATAACCTATCATATTTATCTATCTCCTCTACCTATCTATCTATTTAATGTAGATCTTTATCATCTATCTATGATCTACATATCTCTTATATCTCTACACAGCAACATCCAACTGCACATGGGCTTGAAGAAAGTGGCAAGGAAGGATCGGAACCGTTGGAAATCCTGGTTGTTTACTAACCAGGAAGGACTTGCATGATGTAGAGAGATATTAGTTATAGAAACGAAACAAGGTTATGAGATTAAGTACAAAAATCTAGAGTAACTAATACCTCCACATAAAAAAGGTTTATAAGGTAATAACTCCACTTCCTCAGTGCCATTGCATACTGGAGATGACTCGGGAACAGGCAAGACCATACACTGCTGCACTTATTGTTTCCTATCTACCGAGCTTTTTCACAGAATCTCACAAAGCTCATCTACAGCTCCCGAACCATTCCCGAGCTGAGGGAAAAGGTATAGAGTTGTTTATGGTTTATGTTTGATGTATTTTAAGGTTGATTGTTTAGTTTATTCCATTTTTTTCTTCAACTGGTCTGTTTTGTTTTATTCTATTGAGTTAAATGTTGTCAGTATCGAGTATTTTAGTTTTTAGTTAGTATAGCTGACGGTGTGATATTTCCCTAATATACACTTTGTATGCCTGGCTCAAATCTGATTTGATCTCTTAATACATGGGGTTCATATTTATATTAAAAAAAAAAACAGTTAAAGACCAATTTTGATCGCTTCTCCTTTAGGATTTAGGTATAGAAATTTTGTTTGTATTAGATATGTAAAACACCTTTGAATGTGTATAAAGTACTTTCCAAATCCAAATTAACAAGTTGTTATTGTAATGCAAACTCTTAACACAATTAAATTACCAAAGGGAATGAGATTACACAAACAAAAAATCTCATTCATACACCAGAAAAGCTATAAAAAATGTTTGCTTAAACAAGTTATGTATAAGTTAAAGAAATACAGTTATCTTCTGTGAGTAAGGCCTCTCACCGTTTTGTCAGTAAGAGTCATTTTTTTATGAGTCAGAGGAGTTGAGATTGGAAATAGTTTTTTTTTTTTTTTTTTGCTATGTGTTTCATTTATTTTATCCTGTTTATTATAAGGTTTTAGTTGATATTAGATGTTATATTAGATAGGGAATGATATTTAGAACAGATAGTTTTGATAACTGTTTATAAAAGATTATTAATACCTTTTTCTTGCAACTCGTTGCTTCCATAATAATGTTTCTCCTTGGCTTTCTCTTTCTCTTTCCAAATTAGATTATGCATCTTCATTTATTTCAGGTAATTTCAGAGTGAAGAAGCTTAAGGCACTAACATTGAGAAGGAGACGGGAGAGCCGGAAACATACTGGCCTACGCCATTAGCCTCCAGAATAGATCTGTGTGGAATCCTGAGTTTGATTGACTGACTGTTACCGTATATTTCGTATTGTGTACGTGGATAGTCAGAGTCTGTTAGTTCTGGTGGCAGCATGTCTGTTGAAGAAATTTTTTGGTACATAAATTTTTTCTGCTGTTGAAGATCAGTTATTATTTACTTGTTATGTTCTTTAGTAATTATTTATGTGACATATTTTTCTTTTTTGTTTTAGTATTAAAGACTAGTGTTATTGTCTAGTAGTTAGGTTTACAGTGATTATATGCTTGTTCTTTCTGGTATCCTTAAAAAACATTGACTGTCATCAGGGCAGAAGGCCAAGGGAAGGAAAGCTTGTGACAATGGATGCTATGCTTTGACAGCTCATATGTAAGATCCAGGGCCCAGAGAGACTGACACAGTGCCACAGTGTGGATACTTTGACAGTTGATCTCCATGGCAAGGAATTTCCTTTGCCAGCTGGCACATACAACCCTGATGATCGCGGGAGTTGGTCAGACGAAAGGTGGAGCCTCATACTTCTTGGCCAGGCATGCAGTAAGTATGTTGTTTGGTGGAGCAGATGTTTGAAAGAGGTGAATATTATCTTTGCTGGCCTGAAATGCTCACCAGCTTATAAGCTTTGACTTGTGTTGGTGGTCAGGGAGGATTGAATCAGAATTAGTGAGGTCAGTAAGTTTGATAAGAAAAAATGTAATTTATTAAATAACATGTATGATAATGATTGTGAAGAGGACTTATGTATTTTATGAAGTAGGGAAATGAAGGTTATAAAAAAAGTAGCATAATGTTGTGAAGAAGGGTGGGCCCAATAATAGCAGTGAAAAGGGAGACTAAGTTGTAGAAGGTCAGTGGTTGGTATTATAAAAGATTAGTTGTAGTTATATATTATAAAAATTAGTTATTATTTTAGCTAAAAAAGATTCATGATTTTTGCAGAAAAATATAAATCATTATGAAACAGTGTAGTGTTGATTGAGAAAAACTGAGAAAAACTCAAAGGTGGTTATTTTCAAGGTTAGTAATTTCTATGAAGAATGATAGTAATTGTTAGGAAAAGAACTGTTTGTAACTGGCAAGGGTATGTAGGAGTATGGATAATAAGCTTGATTTGACTGTTTACCTGCTGATTACTAAGGGAAGTCACTTATGGTTTCGCTCAATATAAAAGGAATGTGGTGATATTCTGTAATTAATATATTTTTTTCTTCCTTTTATTTTTTCCAATGATAGTACAAAGCAAAATATCGTATAGTCTACAGCTACCATTACATGCTGGATCCTAAGATTTCAGAAATAGTATCAAAAAAAAAAAAAAAAAGGAGATTTTTTTGAACAAAACGAGCGAGCTTGGGTGGTTTGATGAGGCTCACAACATTGGTAAGTCAATTTCATAAAGAAAGAAGAGGGAATGTTGTAAGGAAAAGGAAGAGGAGATGAAAAATAATTGTAAGGATATTTAAAGTTATGAAAAAAAGGGATATTGAAAAGTAAAACTAGAGAGGAGAAAAATTTCCGTTTTTGGTTGAGATTTGTTGATACCGATTTTCTTTCCATTACTATCTGCTGTTATGGATGCCTTATGGATACCAAACAAAATAACCTTATGTAATTTATGCCTTATGTATTTCCCCAGACAATATTTGCATTGACTCCATGAGTATAAATATTAACAGAAGAGTACTGGATAAGGCCAAAACCAGTCTTAACAGTTTACATGAACATATATCAAGGTAATGTGGTGTTCATCTACTCCTGTTTTTTTTTTTTTTTCTCTCTCTCTCTCTCTCTCTCTCTCTCTCTCTCTTCTGTTGCTCTCTTGTCTCTCTCTCTGTCTCCTCTCTCTCTTGCTCTCTCTCTCTCCTATCTCCTCTTTCTCTCTCTCTTCTCTCTCTCTCTCTCTCCTCTCTCTTCTCTCTCTCTCCTCTCTACTTCATCTCTCTCTCTCTTATCTCTCTTCTCTCTCTCTCTCTCGCCTCTACCCTCCTCTCTCGCTTACTTCTTTTTTCATTTGTAATTTCTTTACTTGATTTTTCTTTTTCTTTTTCTCTGGTATTACTTCTTATTTTTTCATTTTCTTTCTTTCTCTGCCTTTTCTCATCTAGTATTTGTTCATATCTGTATCTTTGTTCTTTCAGGATTCCTTTGTCCACTCCAGTGTCTTTTATGATGTTCGTGTC